>NW_027328055.1:0-72358 GCF_047675955.1 Chlorocebus sabaeus | reverse complement strand
CCCTTTGCCAATTCCACAAGAACAGCCTTAGCGAAAGGCTTCTTGAAGGGAAAGATGTAACTCTGTGAGATGAATTAACAGAACACAGAGCAGTTTCTCAGAAAGCTTCTTTCCAGTTTTGAACGGAAGATATTTCCTTTTTCACCATAGCCCTCTATGGGCTTCCAAATATCCCTTTGCCAACTCCACAAGAACAGCCTTAGCGAAAGGCTTCTTGAAGGGAAAGATGTAACTCTGTGAGATGAATTAACAGAACACAGAGCAGTTTCTCAGAAAGCTTCTTTCCAGTTTTGAACGGAAGATATTTCCTTTTTCACCATAGCCCTCTATGGGCTTCCAAATATCCCTTTGCCAACTCCACAAGAACAGCCTTAGCGAAAGGCTTCTTGAAGGGAAAGATGTAACTCTGTGAGATGAATTAACAGAACACAGAGCAGTTTCTCAGAAAGCTTCTTTCCAGTTTTGAACGGAAGATATTTCCTTTTTCACCATAGCCCTCTATGGGCTTCCAAATATCCCTTTGCCAATTCCACAAGAACAGCCTTAGCGAAAGGCTTCTTGAAGGGAAAGATGTAACTCTGTGAGATGAATTAACAGAACACAGAGCAGTTTCTCAGAAAGCTTCTTTCCAGTTTTGAACGGACGATATTTCCTTTTTCACCATAGCCCTCTATGGGCTTCCAAATATCCCTTTGCCAATTCCACAAGAACAGCCTTAGCGAAAGGCTTCTTGAAGGGAAAGATGTAACTCTGTGAGATGAATTAACAGAACACAGAGCAGTTTCTCAGAAAGCTTCTTTCCAGTTTTGAACGGAAGATATTTCCTTTTTCACCATAGCCCTCTATGGGCTTCCAAATATCCCTTTGCCAATTCCACAAGAACAGCCTTAGCGAAAGGCTTCTTGAAGGGAAAGATGTAACTCTGTGAGATGAATTAACAGAACACAGAGCAGTTTCTCAGGAAGCTTCTTTCCAGTTTTGAACGGAAGATATTTCCTTTTTCACCATAGCCCTCTATGGGCTTCCAAATATCCCTTTGCCAATTCCACAAGAACAGCCTTAGCGAAAGGCTTCTTGAAGGGAAAGATGTAACTCTGTGAGATGAATTAACAGAACACAGAGCAGTTTCTCAGAAAGCTTCTTTCCAGTTTTGAACGGAAGATATTTCCTTTTTCACCGTAGCCCTCTATGGGCTTCCAAATATCCCTTTGCCAACTCCACAAGAACAGCCTTAGCGAAAGGCTTCTTGAAGGGAAAGATGTAACTCTGTGAGATGAATTAACAGAACACAGAGCAGTTTCTCTGAAAGCTTCTTTCCAGTTTTGAACGGAAGATATTTCCTTTTTCACCATAGCCCTCTATGGGCTTCCAAATATCCCTTTGCCAATTCCACAAGAACAGCCTTAGCGAAAGGCTTCTTGAAGGGAAAGATGTAACTCTGTGAGATGAATTAACAGAACACAGAGCAGTTTCTCAGAAAGCTTCTTTCCAGTTTTGAACGGAAGATATTTCCTTTTTCACCATAGCCCTCTATGGGCTTCCAAATATCCCTTTGCCAATTCCACAAGAACAGCCTTAGCGAAAGGCTTCTTGAAGGGAAAGATGTAACTCTGTGAGATGAATTAACAGAACACAGAGCAGTTTCTCAGAAAGCTTCTTTCCAGTTTTGAACGGAAGATATTTCCTTTTTCACCATAGCCCTCTATGGGCTTCCAAATATCCCTTTGCCAATTCCACAAGAACAGCCTTAGCGAAAGGCTTCTGGAAGGGAAAGATGTAACTCTGTGAGATGAATTAACAGAACACAGAGCAGTTTCTCAGAAAGCTTCTTTCCAGTTTTGAACGGAAGATATTTCCTTTTTCACCATAGCCCTCTATGGGCTTCCAAATATCCCTTTGCCAATTCCACAAGAACAGCCTTAGCGAAAGGCTTCTTGAAGGGAAAGATGTAACTCTGTGAGATGAATTAACAGAACACAGAGCAGTTTCTCAGAAAGCTTCTTTCCAGTTTTGAACGGAAGATATTTCCTTTTTCACCATAGCCCTCTATGGGCTTCCAAATATCCCTTTGCCAATTCCAAAAGAACAGCCTTAGCGAAAGGCTTCTTGAAGGGAAAGATGTAACTCTGTGAGATGAATTAACAGAACACAGAGCAGTTTCTCAGAAAGCTTCTTTCCAGTTTTGAACGGAAGATATTTCCTTTTTCACCATAGCCCTCTATGGGCTTCCAAATATCCCTTTGCCAATTCCACAAGAACAGCCTTAGCGAAAGGCTTCTTGAAGGGAAAGATGTAACTCTGTGAGATGAATTAACAGAACACAGAGCAGTTTCTCAGAAAGCTTCTTTCCAGTTTTGAACGGAAGATATTTCCTTTTTCACCATAGCCCTCTATGGGCTTCCAAATATCCCTTTGCCAATTCCACAAGAACAGCCTTAGCGAAAGGCTTCTTGAAGGGAAAGATGTAACTCTGTGAGATGAATTAACAGAACACAGAGCAGTTTCTCAGAAAGCTTCTTTCCAGTTTTGAACGGACGATATTTCCTTTTTCACCATAGCCCTCTATGGGCTTCCAAATATCCCTTTGCCAATTCCACAAGAACAGCCTTAGCGAAAGGCTTCTTGAAGAGACAGATGTAACTCTGTGAGATGAATTAACAGAACACAGAGCAGTTTCTCAGAAAGCTTCTTTCCAGTTTTGAACGGACGATATTTCCTTTTTCACCATAGCCCTCTATGGGCTTCCAAATATCCCTTTGCCAATTCCACAAGAACAGCCTTAGCGAAAGGCTTCTTGAAGGGAAAGATGTAACTCTGTGAGATGAATTAACAGAACACAGAGCAGTTTCTCAGAAAGCTTCTTTCCAGTTTTGAACGGAAGATATTTCCTTTTTCACCATAGCCCTCTATGGGCTTCCAAATATCCCTTTGCCAAGTCCACAAGAACAGCCTTAGCGAAAGGCTTCTTGAAGGGAAAGATGTAACTCTGTGAGATGAATTAACAGAACACAGAGCAGTTTCTCAGAAAGCTTCTTTCCAGTTTTGAACGGAAGATATTTCCTTTTTCACCATAGCCCTCTATGGGCTTCCAAATATCCCTTTGCCAATTCCACAAGAACAGCCTTAGCGAAAGGCTTCTTGAAGGGAAAGATGTAACTCTGTGAGATGAATTAACAGAACACAGAGCAGTTTCTCAGAAAGCTTCTTTCCAGTTTTGAACGGAAGATATTTCCTTTTTCACCATAGCCCTCTATGGGCTTCCAAATATCCCTTTGCCAATTCCACAAGAACAGCCTTAGCGAAAGGCTTCTTGAAGGGAAAGATGTAACTCTGTGAGATGAATTAACAGAACACAGAGCAGTTTCTCAGAAAGCTTCTTTCCAGTTTTGAACGGAAGATATTTCCTTTTTCACCATAGCCCTCTATGGGCTTCCAAATATCCCTTTGCCAATTCCACAAGAACAGCCTTAGCGAAAGGCTTCTTGAAGGGAAAGATGTAACTCTGTGAGATGAATTAACAGAACACAGAGCAGTTTCTCAGAAAGCTTCTTTCCAGTTTTGAACGGAAGATATTTCCTTTTTCACCATAGCCCTCTATGGGCTTCCAAATATCCCTTTGCCAACTCCACAAGAACAGCCTTAGCGAAAGGCTTCTTGAAGGGAAAGATGTAACTCTGTGAGATGAATTAACAGAACACAGAGCAGTTTCTCAGAAAGCTTCTTTCCAGTTTTGAACGGAAGATATTTCCTTTTTCACCATAGCCCTCTATGGGCTTCCAACTATCCCTTTGCCAATTCCACAAGAACAGCCTTAGCGAAAGGCTTCTTGAAGGGAAAGATGTAACTCTGTGAGATGAATTAACAGAACACAGAGCAGTTTCTCAGAAAGCTTCTTTCCAGTTTTGAACGGAAGATATTTCCTTTTTCACCATAGCCCTCTATGGGCTTCCAAATATCCCTTTGCCAATTCCACAAGAACAGCCTTAGCGAAAGGCTTCTTGAAGGGAAAGATGTAACTCTGTGAGATGAATTAACAGAACACAGAGCAGTTTCTCAGAAAGCTTCTTTCCAGTTTTGAACGGAAGATATTTCCTTTTTCACCATAGCCCTCTATGGGCTTCCAAATATCCCTTTGCCAATTCCACAAGAACAGCCTTAGCGAAAGGCTTCTTGAAGGGAAAGATGTAACTCTGTGAGATGAATTAACAGAACACAGAGCAGTTTCTCAGAAAGCTTCTTTCCAGTTTTGAACGGAAGATATTTCCTTTTTCACCATAGCCCTCTATGGGCTTCCAAATATCCCTTTGCCAATTCCACAAGAACAGCCTTAGCGAAAGGCTTCTTGAAGGGAAAGATGTAACTCTGTGAGATGAATTAACAGAACACACAGCAGTTTCTCAGAAAGCTTCTTTCCAGTTTTGAACGGAAGATATTTCCTTTTTCACCATAGCCCTCTATGGGCTTCCAAATATCCCTTTGCCAATTCCACAAGAACAGCCTTAGCGAAAGGCTTCTTGAAGGGAAAGATGTAACTCTGTGAGATGAATTAACAGAACACAGAGCAGTTTCTCAGAAAGCTTCTTTCCAGTTTTGAACGGAAGATATTTCCTTTTTCACCATAGCCCTCTATGGGCTTCCAAATATCCCTTTGCCAATTCCACAAGAACAGCCTTAGCGAAAGGCTTCTGGAAGGGAAAGATGTAACTCTGTGAGATGAATTAACAGAACACAGAGCAGTTTCTCAGAAAGCTTCTTTCCAGTTTTGAACGGAAGATATTTCCTTTTTCACCATAGCCCTCTATGGGCTTCCAAATATCCCTTTGCCAATTCCACAAGAACAGCCTTAGCGAAAGGCTTCTTGAAGGGAAAGATGTAACTCTGTGAGATGAATTAACAGAACACAGAGCAGTTTCTCTGAAAGCTTCTTTCCAGTTTTGAACGGAAGATATTTCCTTTTTCACCATAGCCCTCTATGGGCTTCCAAATATCCCTTTGCCAATTCCACAAGAACAGCCTTAGCGAAAGGCTTCTTGAAGGGAAAGATGTAACTCTGTGAGATGAATTAACAGAACACAGAGCAGTTTCTCAGAAAGCTTCTTTCCAGTTTTGAACGGAAGATATTTCCTTTTTCACCATAGCCCTCTATGGGCTTCCAAATATCCCTTTGCCAATTCCACAAGAACAGCCTTAGCGAAAGGCTTCTTGAAGGGAAAGATGTAACTCTGTGAGATGAATTAACAGAACACAGAGCAGTTTCTCAGAAAGCTTCTTTCCAGTTTTGAACGGAAGATATTTCCTTTTTCACCATAGCCCTCTATGGGCTTCCAAATATCCCTTTGCCAATTCCACAAGAACAGCCTTAGCGAAAGGCTTCTTGAAGGGAAAGATGTAACTCTGTGAGATGAATTAACAGAACACAGAGCAGTTTCTCAGAAAGCTTCTTTCCAGTTTTGAACGGACGATATTTCCTTTTTCACCATAGCCCTCTATGGGCTTCCAAATATCCCTTTGCCAATTCCACAAGAACAGCCTTAGCGAAAGGCTTCTTGAAGGGACAGATGTAACTCTGTGAGATGAATTAACAGAACACAGAGCAGTTTCTCAGAAAGCTTCTTTCCAGTTTTGAACGGACGATATTTCCTTTTTCACCATAGCCCTCTATGGGCTTCCAAATATCCCTTTGCCAATTCCACAAGAACAGCCTTAGCGAAAGGCTTCTTGAAGGGAAAGATGTAACTCTGTGAGATGAATTAACAGAACACAGAGCAGTTTCTCAGAAAGCTTCTTTCCAGTTTTGAACGGAAGATATTTCCTTTTTCACCATAGCCCTCTATGGGCTTCCAAATATCCCTTTGCCAAGTCCACAAGAACAGCCTTAGCGAAAGGCTTCTTGAAGGGAAAGATGTAACTCTGTGAGATGAATTAACAGAACACAGAGCAGTTTCTCAGAAAGCTTCTTTCCAGTTTTGAACGGAAGATATTTCCTTTTTCACCATAGCCCTCTATGGGCTTCCAAATATCCCTTTGCCAATTCCACAAGAACAGCCTTAGCGAAAGGCTTCTTGAAGGGAAAGATGTAACTCTGTGAGATGAATTAACAGAACACAGAGCAGTTTCTCAGAAAGCTTCTTTCCAGTTTTGAACGGAAGATATTTCCTTTTTCACCATAGCCCTCTATGGGCTTCCAAATATCCCTTTGCCAATTCCACAAGAACAGCCTTAGCGAAAGGCTTCTTGAAGGGAAAGATGTAACTCTGTGAGATGAATTAACAGAACACAGAGCAGTTTCTCAGAAAGCTTCTTTCCAGTTTTGAACGGAAGATATTTCCTTTTTCACCGTAGCCCTCTATGGGCTTCCAAATAACCCTTTGCCAATTCCACAAGAACAGCCTTAGCGAAAGGCTTCTTGAAGGGAAAGATGTAACTCTGTGAGATGAATTAACAGAACACAGAGCAGTTTCTCAGAAAGCTTCTTTCCAGTTTTGAACGGAAGATATTTCCTTTTTCACCATAGCCCTCTATGGGCTTCCAAATATCCCTTTGCCAACCCCACAAGAACAGCCTTAGCGAAAGGCTTCTTGAAGGGAAAGATGTAACTCTGTGAGATGAATTAACAGAACACAGAGCAGTTTCTCAGAAAGCTTCTTTCCAGTTTTGAACGGAAGATATTTCCTTTTTCACCATAGCCCTCTATGGGCTTCCAACTATCCCTTTGCCAATTCCACAAGAACAGCCTTAGCGAAAGGCTTCTTGAAGGGAAAGATGTAACTCTGTGAGATGAATTAACAGAACACAGAGCAGTTTCTCAGAAAGCTTCTTTCCAGTTTTGAACGGAAGATATTTCCTTTTTCACCATAGCCCTCTATGGGCTTCCAAATATCCCTTTGCCAATTCCACAAGAACAGCCTTAGCGAAAGGCTTCTTGAAGGGAAAGATGTAACTCTGTGAGATGAATTAACAGAACACAGAGCAGTTTCTCAGAAAGCTTCTTTCCAGTTTTGAACGGAAGATATTTCCTTTTTCACCATAGCCCTCTATGGGCTTCCAAATATCCCTTTGCCAATTCCACAAGAACAGCCTTAGCGAAAGGCTTCTTGAAGGGAAAGATGTAACTCTGTGAGATGAATTAACAGAACACAGAGCAGTTTCTCAGAAAGCTTCTTTCCAGTTTTGAACGGAAGATATTTCCTTTTTCACCATAGCCCTCTATGGGCTTCCAAATATCCCTTTGCCAATTCCACAAGAACAGCCTTAGCGAAAGGCTTCTTGAAGGGAAAGATGTAACTCTGTGAGATGAATTAACAGAACACAGAGTAGTTTCTCAGAAAGCTTCTTTCCAGTTTTGAACGGAAGATATTTCCTTTTTCACCATAGCCCTCTATGGGCTTCCAAATATCCCTTTTCCAATTCCACAAGAACAGCCTTAGCGAAAGGCTTCTTGAAGGGAAAGATGTAACTCTGTGAGATGAATTAACAGAACACAGAGCAGTTTCTCAGAAAGCTTCTTTCCAGTTTTGAACGGAAGGTATTTCCTTTTTCACCGTAGCCCTCTATGGGCTTCCAAATATCCCTTTGCCAATTCCACAAGAACAGCCTTAGCGAAAGGCTTCTTGAAGGGAAAGATGTAACTCTTTGAGATGAATTAACAGAACACAGAGCAGTTTCTCAGAAAGCTTCTTTCCAGTTTTGAACGGAAGATATTTCCTTTTTCACCATAGCCCTCTATGGGCTTCCAAATATCCCTTTGCCAATTCCACAAGAACAGCCTTAGCGAAAGGCTTCTTGAAGGGAAAGTTGTAACTCTGTGAGATGAATTAACAGAACACAGAGCAGTTTCTCAGAAAGCTTCTTTCCAGTTTTGAACGGAAGATATTTCCTTTTTCACCATAGCCCTCTATGGGCTTCCAAATATCCCTTTGCCAATTCCACAAGAACAGCCTTAGCGAAAGGCTTCTTGAAGGGAAAGATGTAACTCTGTGAGATGAATTAACAGAACACAGAGCAGTTTCTCAGAAAGCTTCTTTCCAGTTTTGAACGGAAGATATTTCCTTTTTCACCATAGCCCTCTATGGGCTTCCAAATATCCCTTTGCCAACTCCACAAGAACAGCCTTAGCGAAAGGCTTCTTGAAGGGAAAGATGTAACTCTGTGAGATGAATTAACAGAACACAGAGCAGTTTCTCAGAAAGCTTCTTTCCAGTTTTGAACGGAAGATATTTCCTTTTTCACCATAGCCCTCTATGGGCTTCCAAATATCCCTTTGCCAATTCCACAAGAACAGCCTTAGCGAAAGGCTTCTTGAAGGGAAAGATGTAACTCTGTGAGATGAATTAACAGAACACAGAGCAGTTTCTCAGAAAGCTTCTTTCCAGTTTTGAACGGAAGATATTTCCTTTTTCACCATAGCCCTCTATGGGCTTCCAAATATCCCTTTGCCAATTCCACAAGAACAGCCTTAGCGAAAGGCTTCTTGAAGGGAAAGATGTAACTCTGTGAGATGAATTAACAGAACACAGAGCAGTTTCTCAGAAAGCTTCTTTCCAGTTTTGAACGGACGATATTTCCTTTTTCACCATAGCCCTCTATGGGCTTCCAAATATCCCTTTGTCAATTCCACAAGAACAGCCTTAGCGAAAGGCTTCTTGAAGGGAAAGATGTAACTCTGTGAGATGAATTAACAGAACACAGAGCAGTTTCTCAGAAAGCTTCTTTCCAGTTTTGAACGGAAGATATTTCCTTTTTCACCATAGCCCTCTATGGGCTTCCAAATATCCCTTTTCCAATTCCACAAGAACAGCCTTAGCGAAAGGCTTCTTGAAGGGAAAGATGTAACTCTGTGAGATGAATTAACAGAACACAGAGCAGTTTCTCAGAAAGCTTCTTTCCAGTTTTGAACGGAAGATATTTCCTTTTTCACCATAGCCCTCTATGGGCTTCCAAATATCCCTTTGCCAATTCCACAAGAACAGCCTTAGCGAAAGGCTTCTTGAAGGGAAAGATGTAACTCTGTGAGATGAATTAACAGAACACAGAGCAGTTTCTCAGAAAGCTTCTTTCTAGTTTTGAACGGAAGATATTTCCTTTTTCACCATAGCCCTCTATGGGCTTCCAAATATCCCTTTGCCAATTCCACAAGAACAGCCTTAGCGAAAGGCTTCTTGAAGGGAAAGATGTAACTCTGTGAGATGAATTAACAGAACACAGAGCAGTTTCTCAGAAAGCTTCTTTCCAGTTTTGAACGGAAGATATTTCCTTTTTCACCATAGCCCTCTATGGGCTTCCAAATATCCCTTTGCCAACTCCACAAGAACAGCCTTAGCGAAAGGCTTCTTGAAGGGAAAGATGTAACTCTGTGAGATGAATTAACAGAACACAGAGCAGTTTCTCAGAAAGCTTCTTTCCAGTTTTGAACGGAAGATATTTCCTTTTTCACCATAGCCCTCTATGGGCTTCCAAATATCCCTTTGCCAATTCCACAAGAACAGCCTTAGCGAAAGGCTTCTTGAAGGGAAAGATGTAACTCTGTGAGATGAATTAACAGAACACAGAGCAGTTTCTCAGAAAGCTTCTTTCCAGTTTTGAACGGAAGATATTTCCTTTTTCACCATAGCCCTCTATGGGCTTCCAAATATCCCTTTGCCAACTCCACAAGAACAGCCTTAGCGAAAGGCTTCTTGAAGGGAAAGATGTAACTCTGTGAGATGAATTAACAGAACACAGAGCAGTTTCTCTGAAAGCTTCTTTCCAGTTTTGAACGGAAGATATTTCCTTTTTCACCATAGCCCTCTATGGGCTTCCAAATATCCCTTTGCCAATTCCACAAGAACAGCCTTAGCGAAAGGCTTCTTGAAGGGAAAGATGTAACTCTGTGAGATGAATTAACAGAACACAGAGCAGTTTCTCAGAAAGCTTCTTTCCAGTTTTGAACGGAAGATATTTCCTTTTTCACCATAGCCCTCTATGGGCTTCCAAATATCCCTTTGCCAATTCCACAAGAACAGCCTTAGCGAAAGGCTTCTTGAAGGGAAAGATGTAACTCTGTGAGATGAATTAACAGAACACAGAGCAGTTTCTCAGAAAGCTTCTTTCCAGTTTTGAACGGAAGATATTTCCTTTTTCACCATAGCCCTCTAGGGGCTTCCAAATATCCCTTTGCCAATTCCACAAGAACAGCCTTAGCGAAAGGCTTCTTGAAGGGAAAGATGTAACTCTGTGAGATGAATTAACAGAACACAGAGCAGTTTC
This sequence comes from Chlorocebus sabaeus, assembly GCF_047675955.1. Lineage (NCBI taxonomy): Eukaryota > Metazoa > Chordata > Mammalia > Primates > Cercopithecidae > Chlorocebus > Chlorocebus sabaeus. The sequence continues at coordinate 62,113 of NW_027328055.1, read as the reverse complement.
TCAGAAAGCTTCTTTCCAGTTTTGAACGGAAGATATTTCCTTTTTCACCATAGCCCTCTATGGGCTTCCAAATATCCCTTTGCCAATTCCACAAGAACAGCCTTAGCGAAAGGCTTCTTGAAGGGAAAGATGTAACTCTGTGAGATGAATTAACAGAACACAGAGCAGTTTCTCAGAAAGCTTCTTTCCAGTTTTGAACGGAAGATATTTCCTTTTTCACCATAGCCCTCTATGGGCTTCCAAATATCCCTTTGCCCAATTCCACAAGAACAGCCTTAGAGAAAGGCTTCTTGAAGGGAAAGATGTAACTCTGTGAGATGAATTAACAGAACACAGAGCAGTTTCTCAGAAAGCTTCTTTCCAGTTTTGAACGGACGATATTTCCTTTTTCACCATAGCCCTCTATGGGCTTCCAAATATCCCTTTGCCAATTCCACAAGAACAGCCTTAGCGAAAGGCTTCTTGAAGGGAAAGATGTAACTCTGTGAGATGAATTAACAGAACACAGAGCAGTTTCTCAGAAAGCTTCTTTCCAGTTTTGAACGGAAGATATTTCCTTTTTCACCATAGCCCTCTATGGGCTTCCAAATATCCCTTTGCCAACTCCACAAGAACAGCCTTAGCGAAAGGCTTCTTGAAGGGAAAGATGTAACTCTGTGAGATGAATTAACAGAACACAGAGCAGTTTCTCAGAAAGCTTCTTTCCAGTTTTGAACGGAAGATATTTCCTTTTTCACCGTAGCCCTCTATGGGCTTCCAAATATCCCTTTGCCAATTCCACAAGAACAGCCTTAGCGAAAGGCTTCTTGAAGGGAAAGATGTAACTCTGTGAGATGAATTAACAGAACACAGAGCAGTTTCTCAGAAAGCTTCTTTCCAGTTTTGAACGGAAGATATTTCCTTTTTCACCATAGCCCTCTATGGGCTTCCAAATATCCCTTTGCCAACTCCACAATAACAGCCTTAGCGAAAGGCTTCTTGAAGGGAAAGATGTAACTCTGTGAGATGAATTAACAGAACACAGAGCAGTTTCTCTGAAAGCTTCTTTCCAGTTTTGAACGGAAGATATTTCCTTTTTCACCATAGCCCTCTATGGGCTTCCAAATATCCCTTTGCCAATTCCACAAGAACAGCCTTAGCGAAAGGCTTCTTGAAGGGAAAGATGTAACTCTGTGAGATGAATTAACAGAACACCGAGCAGTTTCTCAGAAAGCTTCTTTCCAGTTTTGAACGGAAGATATTTCCTTTTTCACCATAGCCCTCTATGGGCTTCCAAATATCCCTTTGCCAATTCCACAAGAACAGCCTTAGCGAAAGGCTTCTTGAAGGGAAAGATGTAACTCTGTGAGATGAATTAACAGAACACAGAGCAGTTTCTCAGAAAGCTTCTTTCCAGTTTTGAACGGAAGATATTTCCTTTTTCACCATAGCCCTCTATGGGCTTCCAAATATCCCTTTGCCAATTCCACAAGAACAGCCTTAGCGAAAGGCTTCTTGAAGGGAAAGATGTAACTCTGTGAGATGAATTAACAGAACACAGAGCAGTTTCTCAGAAAGCTTCTTTCCAGTTTTGAACGGAAGATATTTCCTTTTTCACCATAGCCCTCTATGGGCTTCCAAATATCCCTTTGCCAACTCCACAAGAACAGCCTTAGCGAAAGGCTTCTTGAAGGGAAAGATGTAACTCTGTGAGATGAATTAACAGAACACAGAGCAGTTTCTCAGAAAGCTTCTTTCCAGTTTTGAACGGAAGATATTTCCTTTTTCACCATAGCCCTCTATGGGCTTCCAAATATCCCTTTGCCAATTCCACAAGAACAGCCTTAGCGAAAGGCTTCTTGAAGGGAAAGATGTAACTCTGTGAGATGAATTAACAGAACACAGAGCAGTTTCTCAGAAAGCTTCTTTCCAGTTTTGAACGGAAGATATTTCCTTTTTCACCATAGCCCTCTATGGGCTTCCAAATATCCCTTTGCCAATTCCACAAGAACAGCCTTAGCGAAAGGCTTCTTGAAGGGAAAGATGTAACTCTGTGAGATGAATTAACAGAACACAGAGCAGTTTCTCAGAAAGCTTCTTTCCAGTTTTGAACGGAAGATATTTCCTTTTTCACCATAGCCCTCTATGGGCTTCCAAATATCCTTTTGCCAATTCCACAAGAACAGCCTTAGCGAAAGGCTTCTTGAAGGGAAAGATGTAACTCTGTGAGATGAATTAACAGAACACAGAGCAGTTTCTCAGAAAGCTTCTTTCCAGTTTTGAACGGAAGATATTTCCTTTTTCACCATAGCCCTCTATGGGCTTCCAAATATCCCTTTGCCAATTCCACAAGAACAGCCTTAGCGAAAGGCTTCTTGAAGGGAAAGATGTAACTCTGTGAGATGAATTAACAGAACACAGAGCAGTTTCTCAGAAAGCTTCTTTCCAGTTTTGAACGGAAGATATTTCCTTTTTCACCATAGCCCTCTATGGGCTTCCAAATATCCCTTTGCCAATTCCACAAGAACAGCCTTAGCGAAAGGCTTCTTGAAGGGAAAGATGTAACTCTGTGAGATGAATTAACAGAACACAGAGCAGTTTCTCAGAAAGCTTCTTTCCAGTTTTGAACGGAAGATATTTCCTTTTTCACCATAGCCCTCTATTGGCTTCCAAATATCCCTTTGCCAACTCCACAAGAACAGCCTTAGCGAAAGGCTTCTTGAAGGGAAAGATGTAACTCTGTGAGATGAATTAACAGAACACAGAGCAGTTTCTCTGAAAGCTTCTTTCCAGTTTTGAACGGAAGATATTTCCTTTTTCACCATAGCCCTCTATGGGCTTCCAAATATCCCTTTGCCAATTCCACAAGAACAGCCTTAGCGAAAGGCTTCTTGAAGGGAAAGATGTAACTCTGTGAGATGAATTAACAGAACACAGAGCAGTTTCTCAGAAAGCTTCTTTCCAGTTTTGAACGGAAGATATTTCCTTTTTCACCATAGCCCTCTATGGGCTTCCAAATATCCCTTTGCCAATTCCACAAGAACAGCCTTAGCGAAAGGCTTCTTGAAGGGAAAGATGTAACTCTGTGAGATGAATTAACAGAACACAGAGCAGTTTCTCAGAAAGCTTCTTTCCAGTTTTGAACGGAAGATATTTCCTTTTTCACCATAGCCCTCTATGGGCTTCCAAATATCCCTTTGCCAATTCCACAAGAACAGCCTTAGCGAAAGGCTTCTTGAAGGGAAAGATGTAACTCTGTGAGATGAATTAACAGAACACAGAGCAGTTTCTCAGAAAGCTTCTTTCCAGTTTTGAACGGAAGATATTTCCTTTTTCACCATAGCCCTCTATGGGCTTCCAAATAGCCCTTTGCCAATTCCACAAGAACAGCCTTAGCGAAAGGCTTCTTGAAGGGAAAGATGTAACTCTGTGAGATGAATTAACAGAACACAGAGCAGTTTCTCAGAAAGCTTCTTTCCAGTTTTGAACGGACGATATTTCCTTTTTCACCATAGCCCTCTATGGGCTTCCAAATATCCCTTTGCCAATTCCACAAGAACAGCCTTAGCGAAAGGCTTCTTGAAGGGAAAGATGTAACTCTGTGAGATGAATTAACAGAACACAGAGCAGTTTCTCAGAAAGCTTCTTTCCAGTTTTGAACGGAAGATATTTCCTTTTTCACCATAGCCCTCTATGGGCTTCCAAATATCCCTTTGCCAATTCCACAAGAACAGCCTTAGCGAAAGGCTTCTTGAAGGGAAAGATGTAACTCTGTGAGATGAATTAACAGAACACAGAGCAGTTTCTCAGAAAGCTTCTTTCCAGTTTTGAACGGAAGATATTTCCTTTTTCACCATAGCCCTCTATGGGCTTCCAAATATCCCTTTGCCAATTCCACAAGAACAGCCTTAGCGAAAGGCTTCTTGAAGGGAAAGATGTAACTCTGTGAGATGAATTAACAGAACACAGAGCAGTTTCTCAGAAAGCTTCTTTCCAGTTTTGAACGGAAGATATTTCCTTTTTCACCATAGCCCTCTATGGGCTTCCAAATATCCCTTTGCCAATTCCACAAGAACAGCCTTAGCGAAAGGCTTCTTGAAGGGAAAGATGTAACTCTGTGAGATGAATTAACAGAACACAGAGCAGTTTCTCAGAAAGCTTCTTTCCAGTTTTGAACGGAAGATATTTCCTTTTTCACCATAGCCCTCTATGGGCTTCCAAATATCCCTTTGCCAACTCCACAAGAACAGCCTTAGCGAAAGGCTTCTTGAAGGGAAAGATGTAACTCTGTGAGATGAATTAACAGAACACAGAGCAGTTTCTCAGAAAGCTTCTTTCCAGTTTTGAACGGAAGATATTTCCTTTTTCACCATAGCCCTCTATGGGCTTCCAAATATCCCTTTGCCAATTCCACAAGAACAGCCTTAGCGAAAGGCTTCTTGAAGGGAAAGATGTAACTCTGTGAGATGAATTAACAGAACACAGAGCAGTTTCTCAGAAAGCTTCTTTCCAGTTTTGAACGGAAGATATTTCCTTTTTCACCATAGCCCTCTATGGGCTTCCAAATATCCCTTTGCCAATTCCACAAGAACAGCCTTAGCGAAAGGCTTCTTGAAGGGAAAGATGTAACTCTGTGAGATGAATTAACAGAACACAGAGCAGTTTCTCAGAAAGCTTCTTTCCAGTTTTGAACGGAAGATATTTCCTTTTTCACCATAGCCCTCTATGGGCTTCCAAATATCCCTTTGCCAATTCCACAAGAACAGCCTTAGCGAAAGGCTTCTTGAAGGGAAAGATGTAACTCTGTGAGATGAATTAACAGAACACAGAGCAGTTTCTCAGAAAGCTTCTTTCCAGTTTTGAACGGAAGATATTTCCTTTTTCACCATAGCCCTCTATGGGCTTCCAAATATCCCTTTGCCAATTCCACAAGAACAGCCTTAGCGAAAGGCTTCTTGAAGGGAAAGATGTAACTCTGTGAGATGAATTAACAGAACACAGAGCAGTTTCTCAGAAAGCTTCTTTCCAGTTTTGAACGGAAGATATTTCCTTTTTCACCATAGCCCTCTATGGGCTTCCAAATATCCCTTTGCCAATTCCACAAGAACAGCCTTAGCGAAAGGCTTCTTGAAGGGAAAGATGTAACTCTGTGAGATGAATTAACAGAACACAGAGCAGTTTCTCAGAAAGCTTCTTTCCAGTTTTGAACGGAAGATATTTCCTTTTTCACCATAGCCCTCTATGGGCTTCCAAATATCCCTTTGCCAACTCCACAAGAACAGCCTTAGCGAAAGGCTTCTTGAAGGGAAAGATGTAACTCTGTGAGATGAATTAACAGAACACAGAGCAGTTTCTCTGAAAGCTTCTTTCCAGTTTTGAACGGAAGATATTTCCTTTTTCACCATAGCCCTCTATGGGCTTCCAAATATCCCTTTGCCAATTCCACAAGAACAGCCTTAGCGAAAGGCTTCTTGAAGGGAAAGATGTAACTCTGTGAGATGAATTAACAGAACACAGAGCAGTTTCTCAGAAAGCTTCTTTCCAGTTTTGAACGGAAGATATTTCCTTTTTCACCATAGCCCTCTATGGGCTTCCAAATATCCCTTTGCCAATTCCACAAGAACAGCCTTAGCGAAAGGCTTCTTGAAGGGAAAGATGTAACTCTGTGAGATGAATTAACAGAACACAGAGCAGTTTCTCAGAAAGCTTCTTTCCAGTTTTGAACGGAAGATATTTCCTTTTTCACCATAGCCCTCTATGGGCTTCCAAATATCCCTTTGCCAATTCCACAAGAACAGCCTTAGCGAAAGGCTTCTTGAAGGGAAAGATGTAACTCTGTGAGATGAATTAACAGAACACAGAGCAGTTTCTCAGAAAGCTTCTTTCCAGTTTTGAACGGAAGATATTTCCTTTTTCACCATAGCCCTCTATGGGCTTCCAAATATCCCTTTGCCAATTCCACAAGAACAGCCTTAGCGAAAGGCTTCTTGAAGGGAAAGATGTAACTCTGTGAGATGAATTAACAGAACACAGAGCAGTTTCTCAGAAAGCTTCTTTCCAGTTTTGAACGGAAGATATTTCCTTTTTCACCATAGCCCTCTATGGGCTTCCAAATATCCCTTTGCCAATTCCACAAGAACAGCCTTAGAGAAAGGCTTCTTGAAGGGAAAGATGTAACTCTGTGAGATGAATTAACAGAACACAGAGCAGTTTCTCAGAAAGCTTCTTTCCAGTTTTGAACGGACGATATTTCCTTTTTCACCATAGCCCTCTATGGGCTTCCAAATATCCCTTTGCCAATTCCACAAGAACAGCCTTAGCGAAAGGCTTCTTGAAGGGAAAGATGTAACTCTGTGAGATGAATTAACAGAACACAGAGCAGTTTCTCAGAAAGCTTCTTTCCAGTTTTGAACGGAAGATATTTCCTTTTTCACCATAGCCCTCTATGGGCTTCCAAATATCCCTTTGCCAACTCCACAAGAACAGCCTTAGCGAAAGGCTTCTTGAAGGGAAAGATGTAACTCTGTGAGATGAATTAACAGAACACAGAGCAGTTTCTCAGAAAGCTTCTTTCCAGTTTTGAACGGAAGATATTTCCTTTTTCACCGTAGCCCTCTATGGGCTTCCAAATATCCCTTTGCCAATTCCACAAGAACAGCCTTAGCGAAAGGCTTCTTGAAGGGAAAGATGTAACTCTGTGAGATGAATTAACAGAACACAGAGCAGTTTCTCAGAAAGCTTCTTTCCAGTTTTGAACGGAAGATATTTCCTTTTTCACCATAGCCCTCTATGGGCTTCCAAATATCCCTTTGCCAACTCCACAATAACAGCCTTAGCGAAAGGCTTCTTGAAGGGAAAGATGTAACTCTGTGAGATGAATTAACAGAACACAGAGCAGTTTCTCTGAAAGCTTCTTTCCAGTTTTGAACGGAAGATATTTCCTTTTTCACCATAGCCCTCTATGGGCTTCCAAATATCCCTTTGCCAATTCCACAAGAACAGCCTTAGCGAAAGGCTTCTTGAAGGGAAAGATGTAACTCTGTGAGATGAATTAACAGAACACCGAGCAGTTTCTCAGAAAGCTTCTTTCCAGTTTTGAACGGAAGATATTTCCTTTTTCACCATAGCCCTCTATGGGCTTCCAAATATCCCTTTGCCAATTCCACAAGAACAGCCTTAGCGAAAGGCTTCTTGAAGGGAAAGATGTAACTCTGTGAGATGAATTAACAGAACACAGAGCAGTTTCTCAGAAAGCTTCTTTCCAGTTTTGAACGGAAGATATTTCCTTTTTCACCATAGCCCTCTATGGGCTTCCAAATATCCCTTTGCCAATTCCACAAGAACAGCCTTAGCGAAAGGCTTCTTGAAGGGAAAGATGTAACTCTGTGAGATGAATTAACAGAACACAGAGCAGTTTCTCAGAAAGCTTCTTTCCAGTTTTGAACGGAAGATATTTCCTTTTTCACCATAGCCCTCTATGGGCTTCCAAATATCCCTTTGCCAACTCCACAAGAACAGCCTTAGCGAAAGGCTTCTTGAAGGGAAAGATGTAACTCTGTGAGATGAATTAACAGAACACAGAGCAGTTTCTCAGAAAGCTTCTTTCCAGTTTTGAACGGAAGATATTTCCTTTTTCACCATAGCCCTCTATGGGCTTCCAAATATCCCTTTGCCAATTCCACAAGAACAGCCTTAGCGAAAGGCTTCTTGAAGGGAAAGATGTAACTCTGTGAGATGAATTAACAGAACACAGAGCAGTTTCTCAGAAAGCTTCTTTCCAGTTTTGAACGGAAGATATTTCCTTTTTCACCATAGCCCTCTATGGGCTTCCAAATATCCCTTTGCCAATTCCACAAGAACAGCCTTAGCGAAAGGCTTCTTGAAGGGAAAGATGTAACTCTGTGAGATGAATTAACAGAACACAGAGCAGTTTCTCAGAAAGCTTCTTTCCAGTTTTGAACGGAAGATATTTCCTTTTTCACCATAGCCCTCTATGGGCTTCCAAATATCCCTTTGCCAATTCCACAAGAACAGCCTTAGCGAAAGGCTTCTTGAAGGGAAAGATGTAACTCTGTGAGATGAATTAACAGAACACAGAGCAGTTTCTCAGAAAGCTTCTTTCCAGTTTTGAACGGAAGATATTTCCTTTTTCACCATAGCCCTCTATGGGCTTCCAAATATCCCTTTGCCAATTCCACAAGAACAGCCTTAGCGAAAGGCTTCTTGAAGGGAAAGATGTAACTCTGTGAGATGAATTAACAGAACACAGAGCAGTTTCTCAGAAAGCTTCTTTCCAGTTTTGAACGGAAGATATTTCCTTTTTCACCATAGCCCTCTATGGGCTTCCAAATATCCCTTTGCCAATTCCACAAGAACAGCCTTAGCGAAAGGCTTCTTGAAGGGAAAGATGTAACTCTGTGAGATGAATTAACAGAACACAGAGCAGTTTCTCAGAAAGCTTCTTTCCAGTTTTGAACGGAAGATATTTCCTTTTTCACCATAGCCCTCTATTGGCTTCCAAATATCCCTTTGCCAACTCCACAAGAACAGCCTTAGCGAAAGGCTTCTTGAAGGGAAAGATGTAACTCTGTGAGATGAATTAACAGAACACAGAGCAGTTTCTCTGAAAGCTTCTTTCCAGTTTTGAACGGAAGATATTTCCTTTTTCACCATAGCCCTCTATGGGCTTCCAAATATCCCTTTGCCAATTCCACAAGAACAGCCTTAGCGAAAGGCTTCTTGAAGGGAAAGATGTAACTCTGTGAGATGAATTAACAGAACACAGAGCAGTTTCTCAGAAAGCTTCTTTCCAGTTTTGAACGGAAGATATTTCCTTTTTCACCATAGCCCTCTATGGGCTTCCAAATATCCCTTTGCCAATTCCACAAGAACAGCCTTAGCGAAAGGCTTCTTGAAGGGAAAGATGTAACTCTGTGAGATGAATTAACAGAACACAGAGCAGTTTCTCAGAAAGCTTCTTTCCAGTTTTGAACGGAAGATATTTCCTTTTTCACCATAGCCCTCTATGGGCTTCCAAATATCCCTTTGCCAATTCCACAAGAACAGCCTTAGCGAAAGGCTTCTTGAAGGGAAAGATGTAACTCTGTGAGATGAATTAACAGAACACAGAGCAGTTTCTCAGAAAGCTTCTTTCCAGTTTTGAACGGAAGATATTTCCTTTTTCACCATAGCCCTCTATGGGCTTCCAAATATCCCTTTGCCAACTCCACAAGAACAGCCTTAGCGAAAGGCTTCTTGAAGGGAAAGATGTAACTCTGTGAGATGAATTAACAGAACACAGAGCAGTTTCTCAGAAAGCTTCGTTCCAGTTTTGAACGGAAGATATTTCCTTTTTCACCATAGCCCTCTATGGGCTTCCAAATATCCCTTTGCCAATTCCACAAGAACAGCCTTAGCGAAAGGCTTCTTGAAGGGAAAGATGTAACTCTGTGAGATGAATTAACAGAACACAGAGCAGTTTCTCAGAAAGCTTCTTTCCAGTTTTGAACGGACGATATTTCCTTTTTCACCATAGCCCTCTATGGGCTTCCAAATATCCCTTTGCCAATTCCACAAGAACAGCCTTAGCGAAAGGCTTCTTGAAGGGAAAGATGTAACTCTGTGAGATGAATTAACAGAACACAGAGCAGTTTCTCAGAAAGCTTCTTTCCAGTTTTGAACGGAAGATATTTCCTTTTTCACCATAGCCCTCTATGGGCTTCCAAATATCCCTTTGCCAATTCCACAAGAACAGCCTTAGCGAAAGGCTTCTTGAAGGGAAAGATGTAACTCTGTGAGATGAATTAACAGAACACTGAGCAGTTTCTCAGAAAGCTTCTTTCCAGTTTTGAACGGAAGATATTTCCTTTTTCACCATAGCCCTCTATGGGCTTCCAAATATCCCTTTGCCAATTCCACAAGAACAGCCTTAGCGAAAGGCTTCTTGAAGGGAAAGATGTAACTCTGTGAGATGAATTAACAGAACACAGAGCAGTTTCTCAGAAAGCTTCTTTCCAGTTTTGAACGGAAGATATTTCCTTTTTCACCATAGCCCTCTATGGGCTTCCAAATATCCCTTTGCCAACACCACAAGAACAGCCTTAGCGAAAGGCTTCTTGAAGGGAAAGATGTAACTCTGTGAAATGAATTAACAGAACACAGAGCAGTTTCTCTGAAAGCTTCTTTCCAGTTTTGAACGGAAGATATTTCCTTTTTCACCATAGCCCTCTATGGGCTTCCAAATATCCCTTTGCCAATTCCACAAGAACAGCCTTAGCGAAAGGCTTCTTGAAGGGAAAGATGTAACTCTGTGAGATGAATTAACAGAACACAGAGCAGTTTCTCAGAAAGCTTCTTTCCAGTTTTGAACGGAAGATATTTCCTTTTTCACCATAGCCCTCTATGGGCTTCCAAATATCCCTTTGCCAATTACACAAGAACAGCCTTAGCGAAAGGCTTCTTGAAGGGAAAGATGTAACTCTGTGAGATGAATTAACAGAACACAGAGCAGTTTCTCAGAAAGCTTCTTTCCAGTTTTGAACGGAAGATATTTCCTTTTTCACCATAGCCCTCTATGGGCTTCCAAATATCCCTTTGCCAATTCCACAAGAACAGCCTTAGCGAAAGGCTTCTTGAAGGGAAAGATGTAACTCTGTGAGATGAATTAACAGAACACAGAGCAGTTTCTCAGAAAGCTTCTTTCCAGTTTTGAACGGAAGATATTTCCTTTTTCACCATAGCCCTCTATGGGCTTCCAAATATCCCTTTGCCAATTCCACAAGAACAGCCTTAGCGAAAGGCTTCTTGAAGGGAAAGATGTAACTCTGTGAGATGAATTAACAGAACACAGAGCAGTTTCTCAGAAAGCTTCTTTCCAGTTTTGAACGGAAGATATTTCCTTTTTCACCATAGCCCTCTATGGGCTTCCAAATATCCCTTTGCCAACTCCACAAGAACAGCCTTAGCGAAAGGCTTCTTGAAGGGAAAGATGTAACTCTGTGAGATGAATTAACAGAACACAGAGCAGTTTCTCAGAAAGCTTCTTTCCAGTTTTGAACGGAAGATATTTCCTTTTTCACCATAGCCCTCTATGGGCTTCCAAATATCCCTTTGCCAATTCCACAAGAACAGCCTTAGCGAAAGGCTTCTTGAAGGGAAAGATGTAACTCTGTGAGATGAATTAACAGAACACAGAGCAGTTTCTCAGAAAGCTTCTTTCCAGTTTTGAACGGAAGATATTTCCTTTTTCACCATAGCCCTCTATGGGCTTCCAAATATCCCTTTGCCAATTCCACAAGAACAGCCTTAGCGAAAGGCTTCTTGAAGGGAAAGATGTAACTCTGTGAGATGAATTAACAGAACACAGAGCAGTTTCTCAGAAAGCTTCTTTCCAGTTTTGAACGGAAGATATTTCCTTTTTCACCATAGCCCTCTATGGGCTTCCAAATATCCCTTTGCCAATTCCACAAGAACAGCCTTAGCGAAAGGCTTCTTGAAGGGAAAGATGTAACTCTGTGAGATGAATTAACAGAACACAGAGCAGTTTCTCAGAAAGCTTCTTTCCAGTTTTGAACGGAAGATATTTCCTTTTTCACCATAGCCCTCTATGGGCTTCCAAATATCCCTTTGCCAATTCCACAAGAACAGCCTTAGCGAAAGGCTTCTTGAAGGGAAAGATGTAACTCTGTGAGATGAATTAACAGAACACAGAGCAGTTTCTCAGAAAGCTTCTTTCCAGTTTTGAACGGAAGATATTTCCTTTTTCACCATAGCCCTCTATGGGCTTCCAAATATCCCTTTGCCAACTCCACAAGAACAGCCTTAGCGAAAGGCTTCTTGAAGGGAAAGATGTAACTCTGTGAGATGAATTAACAGAACACAGAGCAGTTTCTCTGAAAGCTTCTTTCCAGTTTTGAACGGAAGATATTTCCTTTTTCACCATAGCCCTCTATGGGCTTCCAAATATCCCTTTGCCAATTCCACAAGAACAGCCTTAGCGAAAGGCTTCTTGAAGGGAAAGATGTAACTCTGTGAGATGAATTAACAGAACACAGAGCAGTTTCTCAGAAAGCTTCTTTCCAGTTTTGAACGGAAGATATTTCCTTTTTCACCATAGCCCTCTATGGGCTTCCAAATATCCCTTTGCCAATTCCACAAGAACAGCCTTAGCGAAAGGCTTCTTGAAGGGAAAGATGTAACTCTGTGAGATGAATTAACAGAACACAGAGCAGTTTCTCAGAAAGCTTCTTTCCAGTTTTGAACAGAAGATATTTCCTTTTTCACCATAGCCCTCTATGGGCTTCCAAATATCCCTTTGCCAATTCCACAAGAACAGCCTTAGCGAAAGGCTTCTTGAAGGGAAAGATGTAACTCTGTGAGATGAATTAACAGAACACAGAGCAGTTTCTCAGAAAGCTTCTTTCCAGTTTTGAACGGAAGATATTTCCTTTTTCACCATAGCCCTCTATGGGCTTCCAAATATCCCTTTGCCAATTCCACAAGAACAGCCTTAGCGAAAGGCTTCTTGAAGGGAAAGATGTAACTCTGTGAGATGAATTAACAGAACACAGAGCAGTTTCTCAGAAAGCTTCTTTCCAGTTTTGAACGGAAGATATTTCCTTTTTCACCATAGCCCTCTATGGGCTTCCAAATAGCCCTTTGCCAATTCCACAAGAACAGCCTTAGCGAAAGGCTTCTTGAAGGGAAAGATGTAACTCTGTGAGATGAATTAACAGAACACAGAGCAGTTTCTCAGAAAGCTTCTTTCCAGTTTTGAACGGACGATATTTCCTTTTTCACCATAGCCCTCTATGGGCTTCCAAATATCCCTTTGCCAATTCCACAAGAACAGCCTTAGCGAAAGGCTTCTTGAAGGGAAAGATGTAACTCTGTGAGATGAATTAACAGAACACAGAGCAGTTTCTCAGAAAGCTTCTTTCCAGTTTTGAACGGAAGATATTTCCTTTTTCACCATAGCCCTCTATGGGCTTCCAAATATCCCTTTGCCAATTCCACAAGAACAGCCTTAGCGAAAGGCTTCTTGAAGGGAAAGATGTAACTCTGTGAGATGAATTAACAGAACACAGAGCAGTTTCTCAGAAAGCTTCTTTCCAGTTTTGAACGGAAGATATTTCCTTTTTCACCATAGCCCTCTATGGGCTTCCAAATATCCCTTTGCCAATTCCACAAGAACAGCCTTAGCGAAAGGCTTCTTGAAGGGAAAGATGTAACTCTGTGAGATGAATTAACAGAACACAGAGCAGTTTCTCAGAAAGCTTCTTTCCAGTTTTGAACGGAAGATATTTCCTTTTTCACCATAGCCCTCTATGGGCTTCCAAATATCCCTTTGCCAATTCCACAAGAACAGCCTTAGCGAAAGGCTTCTTGAAGGGAAAGATGTAACTCTGTGAGATGAATTAACAGAACACAGAGCAGTTTCTCAGAAAGCTTCTTTCCAGTTTTGAACGGAAGATATTTCCTTTTTCACCATAGCCCTCTATGGGCTTCCAAATATCCCTTTGCCAATTCCACAAGAACAGCCTTAGCGAAAGGCTTCTTGAAGGGAAAGATGTAACTCTGTGAGATGAATTAACAGAACACAGAGCAGTTTCTCAGAAAGCTTCTTTCCAGTTTTGAACGGAAGATATTTCCTTTTTCACCATAGCCCTCTATGGGCTTCCAAATATCCCTTTGCCAATTCCACAAGAACAGCCTTAGCGAAAGGCTTCTTGAAGGGAAAGATGTAACTCTGTGAGATGAATTAACAGAACACAGAGCAGTTTCTCAGAAAGCTTCTTTCCAGTTTTGAACGGAAGATATTTCCTTTTTCACCATAGCCCTCTATGGGCTTCCAAATATCCCTTTGCCAACTCCACAAGAACAGCCTTAGCGAAAGGCTTCTTGAAGGGAAAGATGTAACTCTGTGAGATGAATTAACAGAACACAGAGCAGTTTCTCAGAAAGCTTCTTTCCAGTTTTGAACGGAAGATATTTCCTTTTTCACCATAGCCCTCTATGGGCTTCCAAATATCCCTTTGCCAATTCCACAAGAACAGCCTTAGCGAAAGGCTTCTTGAAGGGAAAGATGTAACTCTGTGAGATGAATTAACAGAACACAGAGCAGTTTCTCAGAAAGCTTCTTTCCAGTTTTGAACGGAAGATATTTCCTTTTTCACCATAGCCCTCTATGGGCTTCCAAATATCCCTTTGCCAATTCCACAAGAACAGCCTTAGCGAAAGGCTTCTTGAAGGGAAAGATGTAACTCTGTGAGATGAATTAACAGAACACAGAGCAGTTTCTCAGAAAGCTTCTTTCCAGTTTTGAACGGAAGATATTTCCTTTTTCACCATAGCCCTCTATGGGCTTCCAAATATCCCTTTGCCAATTCCACAAGAACAGCCTTAGCGAAAGGCTTCTTGAAGGGAAAGATGTAACTCTGTGAGATGAATTAACAGAACACAGAGCAGTTTCTCAGAAAGCTTCTTTCCAGTTTTGAACGGAAGATATTTCCTTTTTCACCATAGCCCTCTATGGGCTTCCAAATATCCCTTTGCCAATTCCACAAGAACAGCCTTAGCGAAAGGCTTCTTGAAGGGAAAGATGTAACTCTGTGAGATGAATTAACAGAACACAGAGCAGTTTCTCAGAAAGCTTCTTTCCAGTTTTGAACGGAAGATATTTCCTTTTTCACCATAGCCCTCTATGGGCTTCCAAATATCCCTTTGCCAACCCCACAAGAACAGCCTTAGCGAAAGGCTTCTTGAAGGGAAAGATGTAACTCTGTGAGATGAATTAACAGAACACAGAGCAGTTTCTCTGAAAGCTTCTTTCCAGTTTTGAACGGAAGATATTTCCTTTTTCACCATAGCCCTCTATGGGCTTCCAAATATCCCTTTGCCAATTCCACAAGAACAGCCTTAGCGAAAGGCTTCTTGAAGGGAAAGATGTAACTCTGTGAGATGAATTAACAGAACACAGAGCAGTTTCTCAGAAAGCTTCTTTCCAGTTTTGAACGGAAGATATTTCCTTTTTCACCATAGCCCTCTATGGGCTTCCAAATATCCCTTTGCCAATTCCACAAGAACAGCCTTAGCGAAAGGCTTCTTGAAGGGAAAGATGTAACTCTGTGAGATGAATTAACAGAACACAGAGCAGTTTCTCAGAAAGCTTCTTTCCAGTTTTGAACGGAAGATATTTCCTTTTTCACCATAGCCCTCTATGGGCTTCCAAATATCCCTTTGCCAATTCCACAAGAACAGCCTTAGCGAAAGGCTTCTTGAAGGGAAAGATGTAACTCTGTGAGATGAATTAACAGAACACAGAGCAGTTTCTCAGAAAGCTTCTTTCCAGTTTTGAACGGAAGATATTTCCTTTTTCACCATAGCCCTCTATGGGCTTCCAAATATCCCTTTGCCAACTCCACAAGAACAGCCTTAGCGAAAGGCTTCTTGAAGGGAAAGATGTAACTCTGTGAGATGAATTAACAGAACACAGAGCAGTTTCTCAGAAAGCTTCTTTCCAGTTTTGAACGGAAGATATTTCCTTTTTCACCATAGCCCTCTATGGGCTTCCAAATATCCCTTTGCCAATTCCACAAGAACAGCCTTAGCGAAAGGCTTCTTGAAGGGAAAGATGTAACTCTGTGAGATGAATTAACAGAACACAGAGCAGTTTCTCAGAAAGCTTCTTTCCAGTTTTGAACGGAAGATATTTCCTTTTTCACCATAGCCCTCTATGGGCTTCCAAATATCCCTTTGCCAATTCCACAAGAACAGCCTTAGCGAAAGGCTTCTTGAAGGGAAAGATGTAACTCTGTGAGATGAATTAACAGAACACAGAGCAGTTTCTCAGAAAGCTTCTTTCCAGTTTTGAACGGACGATATTTCCTTTTTCACCATAGCCCTCTATGGGCTTCCAAATATCCCTTTGCCAATTCCACAAGAACAGCCTTAGCGAAAGGCTTCTTGAAGGGAAAGATGTAACTCTGTGAGATGAATTAACAGAACACAGAGCAGTTTCTCAGAAAGCTTCTTTCCAGTTTTGAACGGACGATATTTCCTTTTTCACCATAGCCCTCTATGGGCTTCCAAATATCCCTTTGCCAATTCCACAAGAACAGCCTTAGCGAAAGGCTTCTTGAAGGGAAAGATGTAACTCTGTGAGATGAATTAACAGAACACAGAGCAGTTTCTCAGAAAGCTTCTTTCCAGTTTTGAACGGAAGATATTTCCTTTTTCACCATAGCCCTCTATGGGCTTCCAAATATCCCTTTGCCAATTCCACAAGAACAGCCTTAGCGAAAGGCTTCTTGAAGGGAAAGATGTAACTCTGTGAGATGAATTAACAGAACACAGAGCAGTTTCTCAGAAAGCTTCTTTCCAGTTTTGAACGGAAGATATTTCCTTTTTCACCATAGCCCTCTATGGGCTTCCAAATATCCCTTTGCCAATTCCACAAGAACAGCCTTAGCGAAAGGCTTCTTGAAGGGAAAGATGTAACTCTGTGAGATGAATTAACAGAACACAGAGCAGTTTCTCAGAAAGCTTCTTTCCAGTTTTGAACGGAAGATATTTCCTTTTTCACCATAGCCCTCTATGGGCTTCCAAATATCCCTTTGCCAACTCCACAAGAACAGCCTTAGCGAAAGGCTTCTTGAAGGGAAAGATGTAACTCTGTGAGATGAATTAACAGAACACAGAGCAGTTTCTCTGAAAGCTTCTTTCCAGTTTTGAAGGGAAGATATTTCCTTTTTCACCATAGCCCTCTATGGGCTTCCAAATATCCCTTTGCCAATTCCACAAGAACAGCCTTAGCGAAAGGCTTCTTGAAGGGAAAGATGTAACTCTGTGAGATGAATTAACAGAACACAGAGCAGTTTCTCAGAAAGCTTCTTTCCAGTTTTGAACGGAAGATATTTCCTTTTTCACCATAGCCCTCTATGGGCTTCCAAATATCCCTTTGCCAATTCCACAAGAACAGCCTTAGCGAAAGGCTTCTTGAAGGGAAAGATGTAACTCTGTGAGATGAATTAACAGAACACAGAGCAGTTTCTCAGAAAGCTTCTTTCCAGTTTTGAACGGAAGATATTTCCTTTTTCACCATAGCCCTCTATGGGCTTCCAAATATCCCTTTGCCAATTCCACAAGAACAGCCTTAGCGAAAGGCTTCTTGAAGGGAAAGATGTAACTCTGTGAGATGAATTAACAGAACACAGAGCAGTTTCTCAGAAAGCTTCTTTCCAGTTTTGAACGGAAGATATTTCCTTTTTCACCATAGCCCTCTATGGGCTTCCAAATATCCCTTTGCCAATTCCACAAGAACAGCCTTAGCGAAAGGCTTCTTGAAGGGAAAGATGTAACTCTGTGAGATGAATTAACAGAACACAGAGCAGTTTCTCAGAAAGCTTCTTTCCAGTTTTGAACGGAAGATATTTCCTTTTTCACCATAGCCCTCTATGGGCTTCCAAATATCCCTTTGCCAATTCCACAAGAACAGCCTTAGCGAAAGGCTTCTTGAAGGGAAAGATGTAACTCTGTGAGATGAATTAACAGAACACAGAGCAGTTTCTCAGAAAGCTTCTTTCCAGTTTTGAACGGAAGATATTTCCTTTTTCACCATAGCCCTCTATGGGCTTCCAAATATCCCTTTGCCAATTCCACAAGAACAGCCTTAGCGAAAGGCTTCTTGAAGGGAAAGATGTAACTCTGTGAGATGAATTAACAGAACACAGAGCAGTTTCTCAGAAAGCTTCTTTCCAGTTTTGAACGGAAGATATTTCCTTTTTCACCATAGCCCTCTATGGGCTTCCAAATATCCCTTTGCCAATTCCACAAGAACAGCCTTAGCGAAAGGCTTCTTGAAGGGAAAGATGTAACTCTGTGAGATGAATTAACAGAACACAGAGCAGTTTCTCAGAAAGCTTCTTTCCAGTTTTGAACGGAAGATATTTCCTTTTTCACCATAGCCCTCTATGGGCTTCCAAATATCCCTTTGCCAATTCCACAAGAACAGCCTTAGCGAAAGGCTTCTTGAAGGGAAAGATGTAACTCTGTGAGATGAATTAACAGAACACAGAGCAGTTTCTCAGAAAGCTTCTTTCCAGTTTTGAACGGAAGATATTTCCTTTTTCACCATAGCCCTCTATGGGCTTCCAAATATCCCTTTGCCAATTCCACAAGAACAGCCTTAGCGAAAGGCTTCTTGAAGGGAAAGATGTAACTCTGTGAGATGAATTAACAGAACACAGAGCAGTTTCTCAGAAAGCTTCTTTCCAGTTTTGAACGGAAGATATTTCCTTTTTCACCATAGCCCTCTATGGGCTTCCAAATATCCCTTTGCCAATTCCACAAGAACAGCCTTAGCGAAAGGCTTCTTGAAGGGAAAGATGTAACTCTGTGAGATGAATTAACAGAACACAGAGCAGTTTCTCAGAAAGCTTCTTTCCAGTTTTGAACGGAAGATATTTCCTTTTTCACCATAGCCCTCTATGGGCTTCCAAATAGCCCTTTGCCAATTCCACAAGAACAGCCTTAGCGAAAGGCTTCTTGAAGGGAAAGATGTAACTCTGTGAGATGAATTAACAGAACACAGAGCAGTTTCTCAGAAAGCTTCTTTCCAGTTTTGAACGGACGATATTTCCTTTTTCACCATAGCCCTCTATGGGCTTCCAAATATCCCTTTGCCAATTCCACAAGAACAGCCTTAGCGAAAGGCTTCTTGAAGGGAAAGATGTAACTCTGTGAGATGAATTAACAGAACACAGAGCAGTTTCTCAGAAAGCTTCTTTCCAGTTTTGAACGGAAGATATTTCCTTTTTCACCATAGCCCTCTATGGGCTTCCAAATATCCCTTTGCCAATTCCACAAGAACAGCCTTAGCGAAAGGCTTCTTGAAGGGAAAGATGTAACTCTGTGAGATGAATTAACAGAACACAGAGCAGTTTCTCAGAAAGCTTCTTTCCAGTTTTGAACGGAAGATATTTCCTTTTTCACCATAGCCCTCTATGGGCTTCCAAATATCCCTTTGCCAATTCCACAAGAACAGCCTTAGCGAAAGGCTTCTTGAAGGGAAAGATGTAACTCTGTGAGATGAATTAACAGAACACAGAGCAGTTTCTCAGAAAGCTTCTTTCCAGTTTTGAACGGAAGATATTTCCTTTTTCACCATAGCCCTCTATGGGCTTCCAAATATCCCTTTGCCAATTCCACAAGAACAGCCTTAGCGAAAGGCTTCTTGAAGGGAAAGATGTAACTCTGTGAGATGAATTAACAGAACACAGAGCAGTTTCTCAGAAAGCTTCTTTCCAGTTTTGAACGGAAGATATTTCCTTTTTCACCATAGCCCTCTATGGGCTTCCAAATATCCCTTTGCCAATTCCACAAGAACAGCCTTAGCGAAAGGCTTCTTGAAGGGAAAGATGTAACTCTGTGAGATGAATTAACAGAACACAGAGCAGTTTCTCAGAAAGCTTCTTTCCAGTTTTGAACGGAAGATATTTCCTTTTTCACCATAGCCCTCTATGGGCTTCCAAATATCCCTTTGCCAATTCCACAAGAACAGCCTTAGCGAAAGGCTTCTTGAAGGGAAAGATGTAACTCTGTGAGATGAATTAACAGAACACAGAGCAGTTTCTCAGAAAGCTTCTTTCCAGTTTTGAACGGAAGATATTTCCTTTTTCACCATAGCCCTCTATGGGCTTCCAAATATCCCTTTGCCAACTCCACAAGAACAGCCTTAGCGAAAGGCTTCTTGAAGGGAAAGATGTAACTCTGTGAGATGAATTAACAGAACACAGAGCAGTTTCTCAGAAAGCTTCTTTCCAGTTTTGAACGGAAGATATTTCCTTTTTCACCATAGCCCTCTATGGGCTTCCAAATATCCCTTTGCCAATTCCACAAGAACAGCCTTAGCGAAAGGCTTCTTGAAGGGAAAGATGTAACTCTGTGAGATGAATTAACAGAACACAGAGCAGTTTCTCAGAAAGCTTCTTTCCAGTTTTGAACGGAAGATATTTCCTTTTTCACCATAGCCCTCTATGGGCTTCCAAATATCCCTTTGCCAATTCCACAAGAACAGCCTTAGCGAAAGGCTTCTTGAAGGGAAAGATGTAACTCTGTGAGATGAATTAACAGAACACAGAGCAGTTTCTCAGAAAGCTTCTTTCCAGTTTTGAACGGAAGATATTTCCTTTTTCACCATAGCCCTCTATGGGCTTCCAAATATCCCTTTGCCAATTCCACAAGAACAGCCTTAGCGAAAGGCTTCTTGAAGGGAAAGATGTAACTCTGTGAGATGAATTAACAGAACACAGAGCAGTTTCTCAGAAAGCTTCTTTCCAGTTTTGAACGGAAGATATTTCCTTTTTCACCATAGCCCTCTATGGGCTTCCAAATATCCCTTTGCCAATTCCACAAGAACAGCCTTAGCGAAAGGCTTCTTGAAGGGAAAGATGTAACTCTGTGAGATGAATTAACAGAACACAGAGCAGTTTCTCAGAAAGCTTCTTTCCAGTTTTGAACGGAAGATATTTCCTTTTTCACCATAGCCCTCTATGGGCTTCCAAATATCCCTTTGCCAATTCCACAAGAACAGCCTTAGCGAAAGGCTTCTTGAAGGGAAAGATGTAACTCTGTGAGATGAATTAACAGAACACAGAGCAGTTTCTCAGAAAGCTTCTTTCCAGTTTTGAACGGAAGATATTTCCTTTTTCACCATAGCCCTCTATGGGCTTCCAAATATCCCTTTGCCAACTCCACAAGAACAGCCTTAGCGAAAGGCTTCTTGAAGGGAAAGATGTAACTCTGTGAGATGAATTAACAGAACACAGAGCAGTTTCTCTGAAAGCTTCTTTCCAGTTTTGAACGGAAGATATTTCCTTTTTCACCATAGCCCTCTATGGGCTTCCAAATATCCCTTTGCCAATTCCACAAGAACAGCCTTAGCGAAAGGCTTCTTGAAGGGAAAGATGTAACTCTGTGAGATGAATTAACAGAACACAGAGCAGTTTCTCAGAAAGCTTCTTTCCAGTTTTGAACGGAAGATATTTCCTTTTTCACCATAGCCCTCTATGGGCTTCCAAATATCCCTTTGCCAATTCCACAAGAACAGCCTTAGCGAAAGGCTTCTTGAAGGGAAAGATGTAACTCTGTGAGATGAATTAACAGAACACAGAGCAGTTTCTCAGAAAGCTTCTTTCCAGTTTTGAACGGAAGATATTTCCTTTTTCACCATAGCCCTCTATGGGCTTCCAAATATCCCTTTGCCAATTCCACAAGAACAGCCTTAGCGAAAGGCTTCTTGAAGGGAAAGATGTAACTCTGTGAGATGAATTAACAGAACACAGAGCAGTTTCTCAGAAAGCTTCTTTCCAGTTTTGAACGGAAGATATTTCCTTTTTCACCATAGCCCTCTATGGGCTTCCAAATATCCCTTTGCCAACTCCACAAGAACAGCCTTAGCGAAAGGCTTCTTGAAGGGAAAGATGTAACTCTGTGAGATGAATTAACAGAACACAGAGCAGTTTCTCAGAAAGCTTCTTTCCAGTTTTGAACGGAAGATATTTCCTTTTTCACCATAGCCCTCTATGGGCTTCCAAATATCCCTTTGCCAATTCCACAAGAACAGCCTTAGCGAAAGGCTTCTTGAAGGGAAAGATGTAACTCTGTGAGATGAATTAACAGAACACAGAGCAGTTTCTCAGAAAGCTTCTTTCCAGTTTTGAACGGAAGATATTTCCTTTTTCACCATAGCCCTCTATGGGCTTCCAAATATCCCTTTGCCAATTCCACAAGAACAGCCTTAGCGAAAGGCTTCTTGAAGGGAAAGATGTAACTCTGTGAGATGAATTAACAGAACACAGAGCAGTTTCTCAGAAAGCTTCTTTCCAGTTTTGAACGGACGATATTTCCTTTTTCACCATAGCCCTCTATGGGCTTCCAAATATCCCTTTGCCAATTCCACAAGAACAGCCTTAGCGAAAGGCTTCTTGAAGGGAAAGATGTAACTCTGTGAGATGAATTAACAGAACACAGAGCAGTTTCTCAGAAAGCTTCTTTCCAGTTTTGAACGGAAGATATTTCCTTTTTCACCATAGCCCTCTATGGGCTTCCAAATATCCCTTTGCCAATTCCACAAGAACAGCCTTAGCGAAAGGCTTCTTGAAGGGAAAGATGTAACTCTGTGAGATGAATTAACAGAACACAGAGCAGTTTCTCTGAAAGCTTCTTTCCAGTTTTGAACGGAAGATATTTCCTTTTTCACCATAGCCCTCTATGGGCTTCCAAATATCCCTTTGCCAATTCCACAAGAACAGCCTTAGCGAAAGGCTTCTTGAAGGGAAAGATGTAACTCTGTGAGATGAATTAACAGAACACAGAGCAGTTTCTCAGAAAGCTTCTTTCCAGTTTTGAACGGAAGATATTTCCTTTTTCACCATAGCCCTCTATGGGCTTCCAAATATCCCTTTGCCAATTCCACAAGAACAGCCTTAGCGAAAGGCTTCTTGAAGGGAAAGATGTAACTCTGTGAGATGAATTAACAGAACACAGAGCAGTTTCTCTGAAAGCTTCTTTCCAGTTTTGAACGGAAGATATTTCCTTTTTCACCATAGCCCTCTATGGGCTTCCAAATATCCCTTTGCCAACTCCACAAGAACAGCCTTAGCGAAAGGCTTCTTGAAGGGAAAGATGTAACTCTGTGAGATGAATTAACAGAACACAGAGCAGTTTCTCAGAAAGCTTCTTTCCAGTTTTGAACGGAAGATATTTCCTTTTTCACCATAGCCCTCTATGGGCTTCCAAATATCCCTTTGCCAATTCCACAAGAACAGCCTTAGCGAAAGGCTTCTTGAAGGGAAAGATGTAACTCTGTGAGATGAATTAACAGAACACAGAGCAGTTTCTCAGAAAGCTTCTTTCCAGTTTTGAACGGAAGATATTTCCTTTTTCACCATAGCCCTCTATGGGCTTCCAAATATCCCTTTGCCAATTCCACAAGAACAGCCTTAGCGAAAGGCTTCTTGAAGGGAAAGATGTAACTCTGTGAGATGAATTAACAGAACACAGAGCAGTTTCTCAGAAAGCTTCTTTCCAGTTTTGAACGGAAGATATTTCCTTTTTCACCATAGCCCTCTATGGGCTTCCAAATATCCCTTTGCCAATTCCACAAGAACAGCCTTAGCGAAAGGCTTCTTGAAGGGAAAGATGTAACTCTGTGAGATGAATTAACAGAACACAGAGCAGTTTCTCAGAAAGCTTCTTTCCAGTTTTGAACGGAAGATATTTCTTTTTTAACCATAGCCCTCTATGGGCTTCCAAATATCCCTTTGCCAATTCCACAAGAACAGCCTTAGCGAAAGGCTTCTTGAAGGGAAAGATGTAACTCTGTGAGATGAATTAACAGAACACAGAGCAGTTTCTCAGAAAGCTTCTTTCAAGTTTTGAACGGAAGATATTTACTTTTTCACCATAGCCCTCTACGGGCTTCCAAATATCCCTTTGCCAATTCCACAAGAACAGCCTTAGCGAAAGGCTTCTTGAAGGGAAAGATGTAACTCTGTGAGATGAATTAACAGAACACAGAGCAGTTTCTCAGAAAGCTTCTTTCCAGTTTTGAACGGAAGATATTTCCTTTTTCACCATAGCCCTCTATGGGCTTCCAAATATCCCTTTGCCAATTCCACAAGAACAGCCTTAGCGAAAGGCTTCTTGAAGGGAAAGATGTAACTCTGTGAGATGAATTAACAGAACACAGAGCAGTTTCTCAGAAAGCTTCTTTCCAGTTTTGAACGGAAGATATTTCCTTTTTCACCATAGCCCTCTATGGGCTTCCAAATATCCCTTTGCCAATTCCACAAGAACAGCCTTAGCGAAAGGCTTCTTGAAGGGAAAGATGTAACTCTGTGAGATGAATTAACAGAACACAGAGCAGTTTCTCTGAAAGCTTCTTTCCAGTTTTGAACGGAAGATATTTCCTTTTTCACCATAGCCCTCTATGGGCTTCCAAATATCCCTTTGCCAATTCCACAAGAACAGCCTTAGCGAAAGGCTTCTTGAAGGGAAAGATGTAACTCTGTGAGATGAATTAACAGAACACAGAGCAGTTTCTCAGAAAGCTTCTTTCCAGTTTTGAACGGAAGATATTTCCTTTTTCACCATAGCCCTCTATGGGCTTCCAAATATCCCTTTGCCAATTCCACAAGAACAGCCTTAGCGAAAGGCTTCTTGAAGGGAAAGATGTAACTCTGTGAGATGAATTAACAGAACACAGAGCAGTTTCTCAGAAAGCTTCTTTCCAGTTTTGAACGGAAGATATTTCCTTTTTCACCATAGCCCTCTATGGGCTTCCAAATATCCCTTTGCCAATTCCACAAGAACAGCCTTAGCGAAAGGCTTCTTGAAGGGAAAGATGTAACTCTGTGAGATGAATTAACAGAACACAGAGCAGTTTCTCAGAAAGCTTCTTTCCAGTTTTGAACGGAAGATATTTCCTTTTTCACCATAGCCCTCTATGGGCTTCCAAATATCCCTTTGCCAATTCCACAAGAACAGCCTTAGCGAAAGGCTTCTTGAAGGGAAAGATGTAACTCTGTGAGATGAATTAACAGAACACAGAGCAGTTTCTCAGAAAGCTTCTTTCCAGTTTTGAACGGAAGATATTTCCTTTTTCACCATAGCCCTCTATGGGCTTCCAAATATCCCTTTGCCAATTCCACAAGAACAGCCTTAGCGAAAGGCTTCTTGAAGGGAAAGATGTAACTCTGTGAGATGAATTAACAGAACACAGAGCAGTTTCTCAGAAAGCTTCTTTCCAGTTTTGAACGGAAGATATTTCCTTTTTCACCATAGCCCTCTATGGGCTTCCAAATATCCCTTTGCAAACTCCACAAGAACAGCCTTAGCGAAAGCCTTCTTGAAGGGAAAGATGTAACTCTGTGAGATGAATTAACAGAACACAGAGCAGTTTCTCTGAAAGCTTCTTTCCAGTTTTGAACGGAAGATATTTCCTTTTTCACCATAGCCCTCTATGGGCTTCCAAATATCCCTTTGCCAATTCCACAAGAACAGCCTTAGCGAAAGGCTTCTTGAAGGGAAAGATGTAACTCTGTGAGATGAATTAACAGAACACAGAGCAGTTTCTCAGAAAGCTTCTTTCCAGTTTTGAACGGAAGATATTTCCTTTTTCACCATAGCCCTCTATGGGCTTCCAAATATCCCTTTGCCAATTCCACAAGAACAGCCTTAGCGAAAGGCTTCTTGAAGGGAAAGATGTAACTCTGTGAGATGAATTAACAGAACACAGAGCAGTTTCTCAGAAAGCTTCTTTCCAGTTTTGAACGGAAGATATTTCCTTTTTCACCATAGCCCTCTTTGGGCTTCCAAATATCCCTTTGCCAATTCCACAAGAACAGCCTTAGCGAAAGGCTTCTTGAAGGGAAAGATGTAACTCTGTGAGATGAATTAACAGAACACAGAGCAGTTTCTCAGAAAGCTTCTTTCCAGTTTTGAACGGAAGATATTTCCTTTTTCACCATAGCCCTCTATGGGCTTCCAAATATCCCTTTGCCAATTCCACAAGAACAGCCTTAGCGAAAGGCTTCTTGAAGGGAAAGATGTAACTCTGTGAGATGAATTAACAGAACACAGAGCAGTTTCTCAGAAAGCTTCTTTCCAGTTTTGAACGGAAGATATTTCCTTTTTCACCATAGCCCTCTATGGGCTTCCAAATATCCCTTTGCCAATTCCACAAGAACAGCCTTAGCGAAAGGCTTCTTGAAGGGAAAGATGTAACTCTGTGAGATGAATTAACAGAACACAGAGCAGTTTCTCAGAAAGCTTCTTTCCAGTTTTGAACGGAAGATATTTCCTTTTTCACCATAGCCCTCTATGGGCTTCCAAATATCCCTTTGCCAATTCCACAAGAACAGCCTTAGCGAAAGGCTTCTTGAAGGGAAAGATGTAACTCTGTGAGATGAATTAACAGAACACAGAGCAGTTTCTCAGAAAGCTTCTTTCCAGTTTTGAACGGAAGATATTTCCTTTTTCACCATAGCCCTCTATGGGCTTCCAAATATCCCTTTGCCAATTCCACAAGAACAGCCTTAGCGAAAGGCTTCTTGAAGGGAAAGATGTAACTCTGTGAGATGAATTAACAGAACACAGAGCAGTTTCTCAGAAAGCTTCTTTCCAGTTTTGAACGGAAGATATTTCCTTTTTCACCATAGCCCTCTATGGGCTTCCAAATATCCCTTTGCCAATTCCACAAGAACAGCCTTAGCGAAAGGCTTCTTGAAGGGAAAGATGTAACTCTGTGAGATGAATTAACAGAACACAGAGCAGTTTCTCAGAAAGCTTCTTTCCAGTTTTGAACGGAAGATATTTCCTTTTTCACCATAGCCCTCTATGGGCTTCCAAATATCCCTTTGCCAATTCCACAAGAACAGCCTTAGCGAAAGGCTTCTTGAAGGGAAAGATGTAACTCTGTGAGATGAATTAACAGAACACAGAGCAGTTTCTCTGAAAGCTTCTTTCCAGTTTTGAACGGACGATATTTCCTTTTTCACCATAGCCCTCTATGGGCTTCCAAATATCCCTTTGCCAATTCCACAAGAACAGCCTTAGCGAAAGGCTTCTTGAAGGGAAAGATGTAACTCTGTGAGATGAATTAACAGAACACAGAGCAGTTTCTCAGAAAGCTTCTTTCCAGTTTTGAACGGAAGATATTTCCTTTTTCACCATAGCCCTCTATGGGCTTCCAAATATCCCTTTGCCAATTCCACAAGAACAGCCTTAGCGAAAGGCTTCTTGAAGGGAAAGATGTAACTCTGTGAGATGAATTAACAGAACACAGAGCAGTTTCTCAGAAAGCTTCTTTCCAGTTTTGAACGGAAGATATTTCCTTTTTCACCATAGCCCTCTATGGGCTTCCAAATATCCCTTTGCCAACTCCACAAGAACAGCCTTAGCGAAAGGCTTCTTGAAGGGAAAGATGTAACTCTGTGAGATGAATTAACAGAACACAGAGCAGTTTCTCTGAAAGCTTCTTTCCAGTTTTGAACGGAAGATATTTCCTTTTTCACCATAGCCCTCTATGGGCTTCCAAATATCCCTTTGCCAATTCCACAAGAACAGCCTTAGCGAAAGGCTTCTTGAAGGGAAAGATGTAACTCTGTGAGATGAATTAACAGAACACAGGGAAGTTTCTCAGAAAGCTTCTTTCCAGTTTTGAACGGAAGATATTTCCTTTTTCACCATAGCCCTCTTTGGGCTTCCAAATATCCCTTTGCCAATTCCACAAGAACAGCCTTAGCGAAAGGCTTCTTGAAGGGAAAGATGTAACTCTGTGAGATGAATTAACAGAACACAGAGCAGTTTCTCAGAAAGCTTCTTTCCAGTTTTGAACGGAAGATATTTCCTTTTTCACCATAGCCCTCTATGGGCTTCCAAATATCCCTTTGCCAATTCCACAAGAACAGCCTTAGCGAAAGGCTTCTTGAAGGGAAAGATGTAACTCTGTGAGATGAATTAACAGAACACAGAGCAGTTTCTCAGAAAGCTTCTTTCCAGTTTTGAACGGAAGATATTTCCTTTTTCACCATAGCCCTCTATGGGCTTCCAAATATCCCTTTGCCAATTCCACAAGAACAGCCTTAGCGAAAGGCTTCTTGAAGGGAAAGATGTAACTCTGTGAGATGAATTAACAGAACACAGAGCAGTTTCTCAGAAAGCTTCTTTCCAGTTTTGAACGGAAGATATTTCCTTTTTCACCATAGCCCTCTATGGGCTTCCAAATATCCCTTTGCCAATTCCACAAGAACAGCCTTAGCGAAAGGCTTCTTGAAGGGAAAGATGTAACTCTGTGAGATGAATTAACAGAACACAGAGCAGTTTCTCAGAAAGCTTCTTTCCAGTTTTGAACGGAAGATATTTCCTTTTTCACCATAGCCCTCTATGGGCTTCCAAATATCCCTTTGCCAATTCCACAAGAACAGCCTTAGCGAAAGGCTTCTTGAAGGGAAAGATGTAACTCTGTGAGATGAATTAACAGAACACAGGGCAGTTTCTCAGAAAGCTTCTTTCCAGTTTTGAACGGAAGATATTTCCTTTTTCACCATAGCCCTCTATG
Organism: Chlorocebus sabaeus; assembly: GCF_047675955.1. Classification (NCBI taxonomy): domain Eukaryota; kingdom Metazoa; phylum Chordata; class Mammalia; order Primates; family Cercopithecidae; genus Chlorocebus; species Chlorocebus sabaeus. The sequence goes on along the minus strand of NW_027328055.1, from coordinate 34,014 downwards.
GGCTTCCAAATATCCCTTTGCCAATTCCACAAGAACAGCCTTAGCGAAAGGCCTCTTGAAGGGAAAGATGTAACTCTGTGAGATGAATTAACAGAACACAGAGCAGTTTCTCAGAAAGCTTCTTTCCAGTTTTGAACGGAAGATATTTCCTTTTTCACCATAGCCCTCTATGGGCTTCCAAATATCCCTTTGCCAATTCCACAAGAACAGCCTTAGCGAAAGGCTTCTTGAAGGGAAAGATGTAACTCTGTGAGATGAATTAACAGAACACAGAGCAGTTTCTCAGAAAGCTTCTTTCCAGTTTTGAACGGAAGATATTTCCTTTTTCACCATAGCCCTCTATGGGCTTCCAAATATCCCTTTGCCAATTACACAAGAACAGCCTTAGCGAAAGGCCTCTTGAAGGGAAAGATGTAACTCTGTGAGATGAATTAACAGAACACAGAGCAGTTTCTCAGAAAGCTTCTTTCCAGTTTTGAACGGAAGATATTTCCTTTTTCACCATAGCCCTCTATGGGCTTCCAAATATCCCTTTGCCAATTCCACAAGAACAGCCTTAGCGAAAGGCTTCTTGAAGGGAAAGATGTAACTCTGTGAGATGAATTAACAGAACACAGAGCAGTTTCTCAGAAAGCTTCTTTCCAGTTTTGAACGGAAGATATTTCCTTTTTCACCATAGCCCTCTATGGGCTTCCAAATATCCCTTTGCCAATTCCACAAGAACAGCCTTAGCGAAAGGCTTCTTGAAGGGAAAGATGTAACTCTGTGAGATGAATTAACAGAACACAGAGCAGTTTCTCAGAAAGCTTCTTTCCAGTTTTGAACGGAAGATATTTCCTTTTTCACCATAGCCCTCTATGGGCTTCCAAATATCCCTTTGCCAATTCCACAAGAACAGCCTTAGCGAAAGGCTTCTTGAAGGGAAAGATGTAACTCTGTGAGATGAATTAACAGAACACAGAGCAGTTTCTCAGAAAGCTTCTTTCCAGTTTTGAACGGAAGATATTTCCTTTTTCACCATAGCCCTCTATGGGCTTCCAAATATCCCTTTGCCAATTCCACAAGAACAGCCTTAGCGAAAAGCTTCTTGAAGGGAAAGATGTAACTCTGTGAGATGAATTAACAGAACACAGAGCAGTTTCTCAGAAAGCTTCTTTCCAGTTTTGAACGGAAGATATTTCCTTTTTCACCATAGCCCTCTATGGGCTTCCAAATATCCCTTTGCCAATTCCACAAGAACAGCCTTAGCGAAAGGCTTCTTGAAGGGAAAGATGTAACTCTGTGAGATGAATTAACAGAACACAGAGCAGTTTCTCAGAAAGCTTCTTTCCAGTTTTGAACGGAAGATATTTCCTTTTTCACCATAGCCCTCTATGGGCTTCCAAATATCCCTTTGCCAATTCCACAAGAACAGCCTTAGCGAAAGGCTTCTTGAAGGGAAAGATGTAACTCTGTGAGATGAATTAACAGAACACAGGGCAGTTTCTCAGAAAGCTTCTTTCCAGTTTTGAACGGAAGATATTTCCTTTTTCACCATAGCCCTCTATGGGCTTCCAAATATCCCTTTGCCAATTCCACAAGAACAGCCTTAGCGAAAGGCTTCTTGAAGGGAAAGATGTAACTCTGTGAGATGAATTAACAGAACACAGAGCAGTTTCTCAGAAAGCTTCTTTCCAGTTTTGAACGGAAGATATTTCCTTTTTCACCATAGCCCTCTATGGGCTTCCAAATATCCCCTTGCCAATTCCACAAGAACAGCCTTAGCGAAAGGCTTCTTGAAGGGAAAGATGTAACTCTGTGAGATGAATTAACAGAACACAGAGCAGTTTCTCAGAAAGCTTCTTTCCAGTTTTGAACGGAAGATATTTCCTTTTTCACCATAGCCCTCTATGGGCTTCCAAATATCCCTTTGCCAATTCCACAAGAACAGCCTTAGCGAAAGGCTTCTTGAAGGGAAAGATGTAACTCTGTGAGATGAATTAACAGAACACAGAGCAGTTTCTCAGAAAGCTTCTTTCCAGTTTTGAACGGAAGATATTTCCTTTTTCACCATAGCCCTCTATGGGCTTCCAAATATCCCTTTGCCAAGTCCACAAGAACAGCCTTAGCGAAAGGCTTCTTGAAGGGAAAGATGTAACTCTGTGAGATGAATTAACAGAACACCGAGCAGTTTCTCAGAAAGCTTCTTTCCAGTTTTGAACGGAAGATATTTCCTTTTTCACCGTAGCCCTCTATGGGCTTCCAAATATCCCTTTGCCAATTCCACAAGAACAGCCTTAGCGAAAGGCTTCTTGAAGGGAAAGATGTAACTCTGTGAGATGAATTAACAGAACACAGAGCAGTTTCTCAGAAAGCTTCTTTCCAGTTTTGAACGGAAGATATTTCCTTTTTCACCATAGCCCTCTATGGGCTTCCAAATATCCCTTTGCCAAGTCCACAAGAACAGCCTTAGCGAAAGGCTTCTTGAAGGGAAAGATGTAACTCTGTGAGATGAATTAACAGAACACCGAGCAGTTTCTCAGAAAGCTTCTTTCCAGTTTTGAACGGAAGATATTTCCTTTTTCACCATAGTCCTCTATGGGCTTCAAAATATCCCTTTGCCAATTCCACAAGAACAGCCTTAGCGAAAGGCTTCTTGAAGGGAAAGATGTAACTCTGTGAGATGAATTAACAGAACACAGAGCAGTTTCTCAGAAAGCTTCTTTCCAGTTTTGAACGGAAGATATTTCCTTTTTCACCATAGCCCTCTATGGGCTTCCAAATATCCCTTTGCCAATTCCACAAGAACAGCCTTAGCGAAAGGCTTCTTGAAGGGAAAGATGTAACTCTGTGAGATGAATTAACAGAACACAGAGCAGTTTCTCAGAAAGCTTCTTTCCAGTTTTGAACGGAAGATATTTCCTTTTTCACCAGAGCCCTCTATGGGCTTCCAAATATCCCTTTGCCAATTCCACAAGAACAGCCTTAGCGAAAGGCTTCTTGAAGAGAAAGATGTAACTCTGTGAGATGAATTAACAGAACACAGAGCAGTTTCTCAGAAAGCTTCTTTCCAGTTTTGAACGGAAGATATTTCCTTTTTCACCATAGCCCTCTATGGGCTTCCAAATATCCCTTTGCCAATTCCACAAGAACAGCCTTAGCGAAAGGCTTCTTGAAGGGAAAGATGTAACTCTGTGAGATGAATTAACAGAACACAGAGCAGTTTCTCAGAAAGCTTCTTTCCAGTTTTGAACGGAAGATATTTCCTTTTTCACCATAGCCCTCTATGGGCTTCCAAATATCCCTTTGCCAATTCCACAAGAACAGCCTTAGCGAAAGGCTTCTTGAAGGGAAAGATGTAACTCTGTGAGATGAATTAACAGAACACAGAGCAGTTTCTCAGAAAGCTTCTTTCCAGTTTTGAACGGAAGATATTTCCTTTTTCACCATAGCCCTCTATGGGCTTCCAAATATCCCTTTGCCAATTCCACAAGAACAGCCTTAGTGAAAGGCTTCTTGAAGGGAAAGATGTAACTCTGTGAGATGAATTAACAGAACACAGAGCAGTTTCTCAGAAAGCTTCTTTCCAGTTTTGAACGGAAGATATTTCCTTTTTCACCATAGCCCTCTATGGGCTTCCAAATATCCCTTTGCCAATTCCACAAGAACAGCCTTAGCGAAAGGCTTCTTGAAGGGAAAGATGTAACTCTGTGAGATGAATTAACAGAACACAGAGCAGTTTCTCAGAAAGCTTCTTTCCAGTTTTGAACGGAAGATATTTCCTTTTTCACCATAGCCCTCTATGGGCTTCCAAATATCCCTTTGCCAATTCCACAAGAACAGCCTTAGCGAAAGGCTTCTTGAAGGGAAAGATGTAACTCTGTGAGATGAATTAACAGAACACAGAGCAGTTTCTCAGAAAGCTTCTTTCCAGTTTTGAACGGAAGATATTTCCTTTTTCACCATAGCCCTCTATGGGCTTCCAAATATCCCTTTGCCAATTCCACAAGAACAGCCTTAGCGAAAGGCTTCTTGAAGAGAAAGATGTAACTCTGTGAGATGAATTAACAGAACACAGAGCAGTTTCTCAGAAAGCTTCTTTCCAGTTTTGAACGGAAGATATTTCCTTTTTCACCATAGCCCTCTATGGGCTTCCAAATATCCCTTTGCCAATTCCACAAGAACAGCCTTAGCGAAAGGCTTCTTGAAGGGAAAGATGTAACTCTGTGAGATGAATTAACAGAACACAGAGCAGTTTCTCAGAAAGCTTCTTTCCAGTTTTGAACGGAAGATATTTCCTTTTTCACCATAGCCCTCTATGTGCTTCCAAATATCCCTTTGCCAATTCCACAAGAACAGCCTTAGCGAAAGGCTTCTTGAAGGGAAAGATGTAACTCTGTGAGATGAATTAACAGAACACAGAGCAGTTTCTCAGAAAGCTTCTTTCCAGTTTTGAACGGAAGATATTTCCTTTTTCACCATAGCCCTCTATGGGCTTCCAAATATCCCTTTGCCAATTCCACAAGAACAGCCTTAGCGAAAGGCTTCTTGAAGGGAAAGATGTAACTCTGTGAGATGAATTAACAGAACACAGGGCAGTTTCTCAGAAAGCTTCTTTCCAGTTTTGAACGGAAGATATTTCCTTTTTCACCATAGCCCTCTATGGGCTTCCAAATATCCCTTTGCCAATTCCACAAGAACAGCCTTAGCGAAAGGCTTCTTGAAGGGAAAGATGTAACTCTGTGAGATGAATTAACAGAACACAGAGCAGTTTCTCAGAAAGCTTCTTTCCAGTTTTGAACGGAAGATATTTCCTTTTTCACCATAGCCCTCTATGGGCTTCCAAATATCCCTTTGCCAAGTCCACAAGAACAGCCTTAGCGAAAGGCTTCTTGAAGGGAAAGATGTAACTCTGTGAGATGAATTAACAGAACACAGAGCAGTTTCTCAGAAAGCTTCTTTCCAGTTTTGAACGGAAGATATTTCCTTTTTCACCATAGCCCTCTATGGGCTTCCAAATATCCCTTTGCCAATTCCACAAGAACAGCCTTAGCGAAAGGCTTCTTGAAGGGAAAGATGTAACTCTGTGAGATGAATTAACAGAACACAGAGCAGTTTCTCAGAAAGCTTCTTTCCAGTTTTGAACGGAAGATATTTCCTTTTTCACCATAGCCCTCTATGGGCTTCCAAATATCCCTTTGCCAATTCCACAAGAACAGCCTTAGCGAAAGGCTTCTTGAAGGGAAAGATGTAACTCTGTGAGATGAATTAACAGAACACAGGGAAGTTTCTCAGAAAGCTTCTTTCCAGTTTTGAACGGAAGATATTTCCTTTTTCACCATAGCCCTCTATGGGCTTCCAAATATCCCTTTGCCAATTCCACAAGAACAGCCTTAGCGAAAGGCTTCTTGAAGGGAAAGATGTAACTCTGTGAGATGAATTAACAGAACACAGAGCAGTTTCTCAGAAAGCTTCTTTCCAGTTTTGAACGGAAGATATTTCCTTTTTCACCATAGCCCTCTATGGGCTTCCAAATATCCCTTTGCCAATTCCACAAGAACAGCCTTAGCGAAAGGCTTCTTGAAGGGAAAGATGTAACTCTGTGAGATGAATTAACAGAACACAGAGCAGTTTCTCAGAAAGCTTCTTTCCAGTTTTGAACGGAAGATATTTCCTTTTTCACCATAGCCCTCTATGGGCTTCCAAATATCCCTTTGCCAATTCCACAAGAACAGCCTTAGCGAAAGGCTTCTTGAAGGGAAAGATGTAACTCTGTGAGATGAATTAACAGAACACAGAGCAGTTTCTCAGAAAGCTTCTTTCCAGTTTTGAACGGAAGATATTTCCTTTTTCACCATAGCCCTCTATGGGCTTCCAAATATCCCTTTGCCAATTCCACAAGAACAGCCTTAGCGAAAGGCTTCTTGAAGGGAAAGATGTAACTCTGTGAGATGAATTAACAGAACACAGAGCAGTTTCTCAGAAAGCTTCTTTCCAGTTTTGAACGGAAGATATTTCCTTTTTCACCATAGCCCTCTATGGGCTTCCAAATATCCCTTTGCCAATTCCACAAGAACAGCCTTAGCGAAAGGCTTCTTGAAGGGAAAGATGTAACTCTGTGAGATGAATTAACAGAACACAGGGCAGTTTCTCAGAAAGCTTCTTTCCAGTTTTGAACGGAAGATATTTCCTTTTTCACCATAGCCCTCTATGGGCTTCCTAATATCCCTTTGCCAATTCCACAAGAACAGCCTTAGCGAAAGGCTTCTTGAAGGGAAAGATGTAACTCTGTGAGATGAATTAACAGAACACAGAGCAGTTTCTCAGAAAGCTTCTTTCCAGTTTTGAACGGAAGATATTTCCTTTTTCACCATAGCCCTCTATGGGCTTCCAAATATCCCTTTGCCAATTCCACAAGAACAGCCTTAGCGAAAGGCTTCTTGAAGGGAAAGATGTAACTCTGTGAGATGAATTAACAGAACACAGAGCAGTTTCTCAGAAAGCTTCTTTCCAGTTTTGAACGGAAGATATTTCCTTTTTCACCGTAGCCCTCTATGGGCTTCAAATATCCCTTTGCCAATTCCACAAGAACAGCCTTAGCGAAAGGCTTCTTGAAGGGAAAGATGTAACTCTGTGAGATGAATTAACAGAACACAGAGCAGTTTCTCAGAAAGCTTCTTTCCAGTTTTGAACGGAAGATATTTCCTTTTTCACCATAGCCCTCTATGGGCTTCCAAATATCCCTTTGCCAATTCCACAAGAACAGCCTTAGCGAAAGGCTTCTTGAAGGGAAAGATGTAACTCTGTGAGATGAATTAACAGAACACAGAGCAGTTTCTCAGAAAGCTTCTTTCCAGTTTTGAACGGAAGATATTTCCTTTTTCACCATAGCCCTCTATGGGCTTCCAAATATCCCTTTGCCAATTCCACAAGAACAGCCTTAGCGAAAGGCTTCTTGAAGGGAAAGATGTAACTCTGTGAGATGAATTAACAGAACACAGAGCAGTTTCTCAGAAAGCTTCTTTCCAGTTTTGAACGGAAGATATTTCCTTTTTCACCATAGCCCTCTATGGGCTTCCAAATATCCCTTTGCCAATTCCACAAGAACAGCCTTAGCGAAAGGCTTCTTGAAGGGAAAGATGTAACTCTGTGAGATGAATTAACAGAACACAGGGCAGTTTCTCAGAAAGCTTCTTTCCAGTTTTGAACGGAAGATATTTCCTTTTTCACCATAGCCCTCTATGGGCTTCCAAATATCCCTTTGCCAATTCCACAAGAACAGCCTTAGCGAAAGGCTTCTTGAAGGGAAAGATGTAACTCTGTGAGATGAATTAACAGAACACAGAGCAGTTTCTCAGAAAGCTTCTTTCCAGTTTTGAACGGAAGATATTTCCTTTTTCACCATAGCCCTCTATGGGCTTCCAAATATCCCTTTGCCAATTCCACAAGAACAGCCTTAGCGAAAGGCTTCTTGAAGGGAAAGATGTAACTCTGTGAGATGAATTAACAGAACACAGAGCAGTTTCTCAGAAAGCTTCTTTCCAGTTTTGAACGGAAGATATTTCCTTTTTCACCATAGCCCTCTATGGGCTTCCAAATATCCCTTTGCCAATTCCACAAGAACAGCCTTAGCGAAAGGCTTCTTGAAGGGAAAGATGTAACTCTGTGAGATGAATTAACAGAACACAGAGCAGTTTCTCAGAAAGCTTCTTTCCAGTTTTGAACGGAAGATATTTCCTTTTTCACCATAGCCCTCTATGGGCTTCCAAATATCCCTTTGCCAATTCCACAAGAACAGCCTTAGCGAAAGGCTTCTTGAAGGGAAAGATGTAACTCTGTGAGATGAATTAACAGAACACAGAGCAGTTTCTCAGAAAGCTTCTTTCCAGTTTTGAACGGAAGATATTTCCTTTTTCACCATAGCCCTCTATGGGCTTCCAAATATCCCTTTGCCAATTCCACAAGAACAGCCTTAGCGAAAGGCTTCTTGAAGGGAAAGATGTAACTCTGTGAGATGAATTAACAGAACACAGAGCAGTTTCTCAGAAAGCTTCTTTCCAGTTTTGAACGGAAGATATTTCCTTTTTCACCATAGCCCTCTATGGGCTTCCAAATATCCCTTTGCCAATTCCACAAGAACAGCCTTAGCGAAAGGCTTCTTGAAGGGAAAGATGTAACTCTGTGAGATGAATTAACAGAACACAGAGCAGTTTCTCAGAAAGCTTCTTTCCAGTTTTGAACGGAAGATATTTCCTTTTTCACCATAGCCCTCTATGGGCTTCCAAATATCCCTTTGCCAATTCCACAAGAACAGCCTTAGCGAAAGGCTTCTTGAAGGGAAAGATGTAACTCTGTGAGATGAATTAACAGAACACAGAGCAGTTTCTCAGAAAGCTTCTTTCCAGTTTTGAACGGAAGATATTTCCTTTTTCACCATAGCCCTCTATGGGCTTCCAAATATCCCTTTGCCAATTCCACAAGAACAGCCTTAGCGAAAGGCTTCTTGAAGGGAAAGATGTAACTCTGTGAGATGAATTAACAGAACACAGAGCAGTTTCTCAGAAAGCATCTTTCCAGTTTTGAACGGAAGAGATTTCCTTTTTCACCATAGCCCTCTATGGGCTTCCAAATATCCCTTTGCCAATTCCACAAGAACAGCCTTAGCGAAAGGCTTCTTGAAGGGAAAGATGTAACTCTGTGAGATGAATTAACAGAACACAGAGCAGTTTCTCAGAAAGCTTCTTTCCAGTTTTGAACGGAAGATATTTCCTTTTTCACCATAGCCCTCTATGGGCTTCCAAATATCCCTTTGCCAATTCCACAAGAACAGCCTTAGCGAAAGGCTTCTTGAAGGGAAAGATGTAACTCTGTGAGATGAATTAACAGAACACAGAGCAGTTTCTCTGAAAGCTTCTTTCCAGTTTTGAACGGACGATATTTCCTTTTTCACCATAGCCCTCTATGGGCTTCCAAATATCCCTTTGCCAATTCCACAAGAACAGCCTTAGCGAAAGGCTTCTTGAAGGGAAAGATGTAACTCTGTGAGATGAATTAACAGAACACAGAGCAGTTTCTCAGAAAGCTTCTTTCCAGTTTTGAACGGAAGATATTTCCTTTTTCACCATAGCCCTCTATGGGCTTCCAAATATCCCTTTGCCAATTCCACAAGAACAGCCTTAGCGAAAGGCTTCTTGAAGGGAAAGATGTAACTCTGTGAGATGAATTAACAGAACACAGAGCAGTTTCTCAGAAAGCTTCTTTCCAGTTTTGAACGGAAGATATTTCCTTTTTCACCATAGCCCTCTATGGGCTTCCAAATATCCCTTTGCCAATTCCACAAGAACAGCCTTAGCGAAAGGCTTCTTGAAGGGAAAGATGTAACTCTGTGAGATGAATTAACAGAACACAGAGCAGTTTCTCAGAAAGCTTCTTTCCAGTTTTGAACGGAAGATATTTCCTTTTTCACCATAGCCCTCTATGGGCTTCCAAATATCCCTTTGCCAATTCCACAAGAACAGCCTTAGCGAAAGGCTTCTTGAAGGGAAAGATGTAACTCTGTGAGATGAATTAACAGAACACAGAGCAGTTTCTCAGAAAGCTTCTTTCCAGTTTTGAACGGAAGATATTTCCTTTTTCACCATAGCCCTCTATGGGCTTCCAAATATCCCTTTGCCAATTCCACAAGAACAGCCTTAGCGAAAGGCTTCTTGAAGGGAAAGATGTAACTCTGTGAGATGAATTAACAGAACACAGAGCAGTTTCTCAGAAAGCTTCTTTCCAGTTTTGAACGGAAGATATTTCCTTTTTCACCATAGCCCTCTATGGGCTTCCAAATATCCCTTTGCCAATTCCACAAGAACAGCCTTAGCGAAAGGCTTCTTGAAGAGAAAGATGTAACTCTGTGAGATGAATTAACAGAACACAGAGCAGTTTCTCAGAAAGCTTCTTTCCAGTTTTGAACGGAAGATATTTCCTTTTTCACCATAGCCCTCTATGGGCTTCCAAATATCCCTTTGCCAATTCCACAAGAACAGCCTTAGCGAAAGGCCTCTTGAAGGGAAAGATGTAACTCTGTGAGATGAATTAACAGAACACAGAGCAGTTTCTCAGAAAGCTTCTTTCCAGTTTTGAACGGAAGATATTTCCTTTTTCACCATAGCCCTCTATGGGCTTCCAAATATCCCTTTGCCAATTCCACAAGAACAGCCTTAGCGAAAGGCTTCTTGAAGGGAAAGATGTAAATCTGTGAGATGAATTAACAGAACACAGAGCAGTTTCTCAGAAAGCTTCTTTCCAGTTTTGAACGGAAGATATTTCCTTTTTCACCATAGCCCTCTATGGGCTTCCAAATATCCCTTTGCCAATTCCACAAGAACAGCCTTAGCGAAAGGCCTCTTGAAGGGAAAGATGTAACTCTGTGAGATGAATTAACAGAACACAGAGCAGTTTCTCAGAAAGCTTCTTTCCAGTTTTGAACGGAAGATATTTCCTTTTTCACCATAGCCCTCTATGGGCTTCCAAATATCCCTTTGCCAATTCCACAAGAACAGCCTTAGCGAAAGGCTTCTTGAAGGGAAAGATGTAACTCTGTGAGATGAATTAACAGAACACAGAGCAGTTTCTCAGAAAGCTTCTTTCCAGTTTTGAACGGAAGATATTTCCTTTTTCACCATAGCCCTCTATGGGCTTCCAAATATCCCTTTGCCAATTCCACAAGAACAGCCTTAGCGAAAGGCTTCTTGAAGGGAAAGATGTAACTCTGTGAGATGAATTAACAGAACACAGAGCAGTTTCTCAGAAAGCTTCTTTCCAGTTTTGAACGGAAGATATTTCCTTTTTCACCATAGCCCTCTATGGGCTTCCAAATATCCCTTTGCCAATTCCACAAGAACAGCCTTAGCGAAAGGCTTCTTGAAGGGAAAGATGTAACTCTGTGAGATGAATTAACAGAACACAGAGCAGTTTCTCAGAAAGCTTCTTTCCAGTTTTGAACGGAAGATATTTCCTTTTTCACCATAGCCCTCTATGGGCTTCCAAATATCCCTTTGCCAAGTCCACAAGGACAGCCTTAGCGAAAGGCTTCTTGAAGGGAAAGATGTAACTCTGTGAGATGAATTAACAGAACACAGAGCAGTTTCTCAGAAAGCTTCTTTCCAGTTTTGAACGGAAGATATTTCCTTTTTCACCATAGCCCTCTATGGGCTTCCAAATATCCCTTTGCCAATTCCACAAGAACAGCCTTAGCGAAAGGCTTCTTGAAGGGAAAGATGTAACTCTGTGAGATGAATTAACAGAACACAGAGCAGTTTCTCAGAAAGCTTCTTTCCAGTTTTGAACGGAAGATATTTCCTTTTTCACCATAGCCCTCTATGGGCTTCCAAATATCCCTTTGCCAATTCCACAAGAACAGCCTTAGCGAAAGGCTTCTTGAAGGGAAAGATGTAACTCTGTGAGATGAATTAACAGAACACAGGGCAGTTTCTCAGAAAGCTTCTTTCCAGTTTTGAACGGAAGATATTTCCTTTTTCACCATAGCCCTCTATGGGCTTCCAAATATCCCTTTGCCAATTCCACAAGAACAGCCTTAGCGAAAGGCTTCTTGAAGGGAAAGATGTAACTCTGTGAGATGAATTAACAGAACACAGAGCAGTTTCTCAGAAAGCTTCTTTCCAGTTTTGAACGGAAGATATTTCCTTTTTTACCATAGCCCTCTATGGGCTTCCAAATATCCCTTTGCCAATTCCACAAGAACAGCCTTAGCGAAAGGCTTCTTGAAGGGAAAGATGTAACTCTGTGAGATGAATTAACAGAACACAGAGCAGTTTCTCAGAAAGCTTCTTTCCAGTTTTGAACGGAAGATATTTCCTTTTTCACCATAGCCCTCTATGGGCTTCCAAATATCCCTTTGACAATTCCACAAGAACAGCCTTAGCGAAAGGCTTCTTGAAGGGAAAGATGTAACTCTGTGAGATGAATTAACAGAACACAGAGCAGTTTCTCAGAAAGCTTCTTTCCAGTTTTGAACGGAAGATATTTCCTTTTTCACCATAGCCCTCTATGGGCTTCCAAATATCCCTTTGCCAAGTCCACAAGAACAGCCTTAGCGAAAGGCTTCTTGAAGGGAAAGATGTAACTCTGTGAGATGAATTAACAGAACACAGAGCAGTTTCTCAGAAAGCTTCTTTCCAGTTTTGAACGGAAGATATTTCCTTTTTCACCATAGCCCTCTATGGGCTTCAAAATATCCCTTTGCCAATTCCACAAGAACAGCCTTAGCGAAAGGCTTCTTGAAGGGAAAGATGTAACTCTGTGAGATGAATTAACAGAACACAGAGCAGTTTCTCAGAAAGCTTCTTTCCAGTTTTGAACGGAAGATATTTCCTTTTTCACCATAGCCCTCTATGGGCTTCCAAATATCCCTTTGCCAATTCCACAAGAACAGCCTTAGCGAAAGGCTTCTTGAAGGGAAAGATGTAACTCTGTGAGATGAATTAACAGAACACAGGGAAGTTTCTCAGAAAGCTTCTTTCCAGTTTTGAACGGAAGATATTTCCTTTTTCACCATAGCCCTCTATGGGCTTCCAAATATCCCTTTGCCAATTCCACAAGAACAGCCTTAGCGAAAGGCCTCTTGAAGGGAAAGATGTAACTCTGTGAGATGAATTAACAGAACACAGAGCAGTTTCTCAGAAAGCTTCTTTCCAGTTTTGAACGGAAGATATTTCCTTTTTCACCATAGCCCTCTATGGGCTTCCAAATATCCCTTTGCCAATTCCACAAGAACAGCCTTACCGAAAGGCTTCTTGAAGGGAAACATGTAACTCTGTGAGATGAATTAACAGAACACAGAGCAGTTTCTCAGAAAGCTTCTTTCCAGTTTTGAACGGAAGATATTTCCTTTTTCACCATAGCCCTCTATGGGCTTCCAAATATCCCTTTGCCAATTCCACAAGAACAGCCTTAGCGAAAGGCTTCTTGAAGGGAAAGATGTAACTCTGTGAGATGAATTAACAGAACACAGAGCAGTTTCTCAGAAAGCTTCTTTCCAGTTTTGAACGGAAGATATTTCCTTTTTCACCATAGCCCTCTATGGGCTTCCAAATATCCCTTTGCCAATTCCACAAGAACAGCCTTAGCGAAAGGCTTCTTGAAGGGAAAGATGTAACTCTGTGAGATGAATTAACAGAACACAGAGCAGTTTCTCAGAAAGCTTCTTTCCAGTTTTGAACGGAAGATATTTCCTTTTTCACCATAGCCCTCTATGTGCTTCCAAATATCCCTTTGCCAATTCCACAAGAACAGCCTTAGCGAAAGGCTTCTTGAAGGGAAAGATGTAACTCTGTGAGATGAATTAACAGAACACAGAGCAGTTTCTCAGAAAGCTTCTTTCCAGTTTTGAACGGAAGATATTTCCTTTTTCACCATAGCCCTCTATGGGCTTCCAAATATCCCTTTGCCAATTCCACAAGAACAGCCTTAGCGAAAGGCTTCTTGAAGGGAAAGATGTAACTCTGTGAGATGAATTAACAGAACACAGGGCAGTTTCTCAGAAAGCTTCTTTCCAGTTTTGAACGGAAGATATTTCCTTTTTCACCATAGCCCTCTATGGGCTTCCAAATATCCCTTTGCCAATTCCACAAGAACAGCCTTAGCGAAAGGCTTCTTGAAGGGAAAGATGTAACTCTGTGAGATGAATTAACAGAACACAGAGCAGTTTCTCAGAAAGCTTCTTTCCAGTTTTGAACGGAAGATATTTCCTTTTTCACCATAGCCCTCTATGGGCTTCCAAATATCCCTTTGCCAAGTCCACAAGAACAGCCTTAGCGAAAGGCTTCTTGAAGGGAAAGATGTAACTCTGTGAGATGAATTAACAGAACACAGAGCAGTTTCTCAGAAAGCTTCTTTCCAGTTTTGAACGGAAGATATTTCCTTTTTCACCATAGCCCTCTATGGGCTTCCAAATATCCCTTTGCCAATTCCACAAGAACAGCCTTAGCGAAAGGCTTCTTGAAGGGAAAGATGTAACTCTGTGAGATGAATTAACAGAACACAGAGCAGTTTCTCAGAAAGCTTCTTTCCAGTTTTGAACGGAAGATATTTCCTTTTTCACCATAGCCCTCTATGGGCTTCCAAATATCCCTTTGCCAATTCCACAAGAACAGCCTTAGCGAAAGGCTTCTTGAAGGGAAAGATGTAACTCTGTGAGATGAATTAACAGAACACAGGGAAGTTTCTCAGAAAGCTTCTTTCCAGTTTTGAACGGAAGATATTTCCTTTTTCACCATAGCCCTCTATGGGCTTCCAAATATCCCTTTGCCAATTCCACAAGAACAGCATTAGCGAAAGGCTTCTTGAAGGGAAAGATGTAACTCTGTGAGATGAATTAACAGAACACAGAGCAGTTTCTCAGAAAGCTTCTTTCCAGTTTTGAACGGAAGATATTTCCTTTTTCACCATAGCCCTCTATGGGCTTCCAAATATCCCTTTGCCAATTCCACAAGAACAGCCTTAGCGAAAGGCTTCTTGAAGGGAAAGATGTAACTCTGTGAGATGAATTAACAGAACACAGAGCAGTTTCTCAGAAAGCTTCTTTCCAGTTTTGAACGGAAGATATTTCCTTTTTCACCAGAGCCCTCTATGGGCTTCCAAATATCCCTTTGCCAATTCCACAAGAACAGCCTTAGCGAAAGGCTTCTTGAAGAGAAAGATGTAACTCTGTGAGATGAATTAACAGAACACAGAGCAGTTTCTCAGAAAGCTTCTTTCCAGTTTTGAACGGAAGATATTTCCTTTTTCACCATAGCCCTCTATGGGCTTCCAAATATCCCTTTGCCAATTCCACAAGAACAGCCTTAGCGAAAGGCTTCTTGAAGGGAAAGATGTAACTCTGTGAGATGAATTAACAGAACACAGAGCAGTTTCTCAGAAAGCTTCTTTCCAGTTTTGAACGGAAGATATTTCCTTTTTCACCATAGCCCTCTATGGGCTTCCAAATATCCCTTTGCCAATTCCACAAGAACAGCCTTAGCGAAAGGCTTCTTGAAGGGAAAGATGTAACTCTGTGAGATGAATTAACAGAACACAGAGCAGTTTCTCAGAAAGCTTCTTTCCAGTTTTGAACGGAAGATATTTCCTTTTTCACCATAGCCCTCTATGGGCTTCCAAATATCCCTTTGCCAATTCCACAAGAACAGCCTTAGCGAAAGGCTTCTTGAAGGGAAAGATGTAACTCTGTGAGATGAATTAACAGAACACAGAGCAGTTTCTCAGAAAGCTTCTTTCCAGTTTTGAACGGAAGATATTTCCTTTTTCACCATAGCCCTCTATGGGCTTCCAAATATCCCTTTGCCAATTCCACAAGAACAGCCTTAGCGAAAGGCTTCTTGAAGGGAAAGATGTAACTCTGTGAGATGAATTAACAGAACACAGAGCAGTTTCTCAGAAAGCTTCTTTCCAGTTTTGAACGGAAGATATTTCCTTTTTCACCATAGCCCTCTATGGGCTTCCAAATATCCCTTTGCCAATTCCACAAGAACAGCCTTAGCGAAAGGCTTCTTGAAGGGAAAGATGTAACTCTGTGAGATGAATTAACAGAACACAGAGCAGTTTCTCAGAAAGCTTCTTTCCAGTTTTGAACGGAAGATATTTCCTTTTTCACCATAGCCCTCTATGGGCTTCCAAATATCCCTTTGCCAATTCCACAAGAACAGCCTTAGCGAAAGGCTTCTTGAAGAGAAAGATGTAACTCTGTGAGATGAATTAACAGAACACAGAGCAGTTTCTCAGAAAGCTTCTTTCCAGTTTTGAACGGAAGATATTTCCTTTTTCACCATAGCCCTCTATGGGCTTCCAAATATCCCTTTGCCAATTCCACAAGAACAGCCTTAGCGAAAGGCTTCTTGAAGGGAAAGATGTAACTCTGTGAGATGAATTAACAGAACACAGAGCAGTTTCTCAGAAAGCTTCTTTCCAGTTTTGAACGGAAGATATTTCCTTTTTCACCATAGCCCTCTATGGGCTTCCAAATATCCCTTTGCCAAGTCCACAAGAACAGCCTTAGCGAAAGGCTTCTTGAAGGGAAAGATGTAACTCTGTGAGATGAATTAACAGAACACAGAGCAGTTTCTCAGAAAGCTTCTTTCCAGTTTTGAACGGAAGATATTTCCTTTTTCACCATAGCCCTCTATGGGCTTCCAAATATCCCTTTGCCAATTCCACAAGAACAGCCTTAGCGAAAGGCTTCTTGAAGGGAAAGATGTAACTCTGTGAGATGAATTAACAGAACACAGAGCAGTTTCTCAGAAAGCTTCTTTCCAGTTTTGAACGGAAGATATTTCCTTTTTCACCATAGCCCTCTATGGGCTTCCAAATATCCCTTTGCCAATTCCACAAGAACAGCCTTAGCGAAAGGCTTCTTGAAGGGAAAGATGTAACTCTGTGAGATGAATTAACAGAACACAGAGCAGTTTCTCAGAAAGCTTCTTTCCAGTTTTGAACGGAAGATATTTCCTTTTTCACCATAGCCCTCTATGGGCTTCCAAATATCCCTTTGCCAAGTCCACAAGAACAGCCTTAGCGAAAGGCTTCTTGAAGGGAAAGATGTAACTCTGTGAGATGAATTAACAGAACACAGAGCAGTTTCTCAGAAAGCTTCTTTCCAGTTTTGAACGGAAGATATTTCCTTTTTCACCATAGCCCTCTATGGGCTTCCAAATATCCCTTTGCCAATTCCACAAGAACAGCCTTAGCGAAAGGCTTCTTGAAGGGAAAGATGTAACTCTGTGAGATGAATTAACAGAACACAGAGCAGTTTCTCAGAAAGCTTCTTTCCAGTTTTGAACGGAAGATATTTCCTTTTTCACCATAGCCCTCTATGGGCTTCCAAATATCCCTTTGCCAATTCCACAAGAACAGCCTTAGCGAAAGGCTTCTTGAAGGGAAAGATGTAACTCTGTGAGATGAATTAACAGAACACAGGGAAGTTTCTCAGAAAGCTTCTTTCCAGTTTTGAACGGAAGATATTTCCTTTTTCACCATAGCCCTCTATGGGCTTCCAAATATCCCTTTGCCAATTCCACAAGAACAGCCTTAGCGAAAGGCTTCTTGAAGGGAAAGATGTAACTCTGTGAGATGAATTAACAGAACACAGAGCAGTTTCTCAGAAAGCTTCTTTCCAGTTTTGAACGGAAGATATTTCCTTTTTCACCATAGCCCTCTATGGGCTTCCAAATATCCCTTTGCCAATTCCACAAGAACAGCCTTAGCGAAAGGCTTCTTGAAGGGAAAGATGTAACTCTGTGAGATGAATTAACAGAACACAGAGCAGTTTCTCAGAAAGCTTCTTTCCAGTTTTGAACGGAAGATATTTCCTTTTTCACCATAGCCCTCTATGGGCTTCCAAATATCCCTTTGCCAATTCCACAAGAACAGCCTTAGCGAAAGGCTTCTTGAAGAGAAAGATGTAACTCTGTGAGATGAATTAACAGAACACAGAGCAGTTTCTCAGAAAGCTTCTTTCCAGTTTTGAACGGAAGATATTTCCTTTTTCACCATAGCCCTCTATGGGCTTCCAAATATCCCTTTGCCAATTCCACAAGAACAGCCTTAGCGAAAGGCTTCTTGAAGGGAAAGATGTAACTCTGTGAGATGAATTAACAGAACACAGAGCAGTTTCTCAGAAAGCTTCTTTCCAGTTTTGAACGGAAGATATTTCCTTTTTCACCATAGCCCTCTATGGGCTTCCAAATATCACTTTGCCAATTCCACAAGAACAGCCTTAGCGAAAGGCTTCTTGAAGGGAAAGATGTAACTCTGTGAGATGAATTAACAGAACACAGAGCAGTTTCTCAGAAAGCTTCTTTCCAGTTTTGAACGGAAGATATTTCCTTTTTCACCATAGCCCTCTATGGGCTTCCAAATATCCCTTTGCCAATTCCACAAGAACAGCCTTAGCGAAAGGCTTCTTGAAGGGAAAGATGTAACTCTGTGAGATGAATTAACAGAACACAGGGCAGTTTCTCAGAAAGCTTCTTTCCAGTTTTGAACGGAAGATATTTCCTTTTTCACCATAGCCCTCTATGGGCTTCCAAATATCCCTTTGCCAATTCCACAAGAACAGCCTTAGCGAAAGGCTTCTTGAAGGGAAAGATGTAACTCTGTGAGATGAATTAACAGAACACAGAGCAGTTTCTCAGAAAGCTTCTTTCCAGTTTTGAACGGAAGATATTTCCTTTTTCACCATAGCCCTCTATGGGCTTCCAAATATCCCTTTGCCAATTCCACAAGAACAGCCTTAGCGAAAGGCTTCTTGAAGGGAAAGATGTAACTCTGTGAGATGAATTAACAGAACACAGAGCAGTTTCTCAGAAAGCTTCTTTCCAGTTTTGAACGGAAGATATTTCCTTTTTCACCATAGCCCTCTATGGGCTTCCAAATATCCCTTTGCCAATTCCACAAGAACAGCCTTAGCGAAAGGCTTCTTGAAGGGAAAGATGTAACTCTGTGAGATGAATTAACAGAACACAGAGCAGTTTCTCAGAAAGCTTCTTTCCAGTTTTGAACGGAAGATATTTCCTTTTTCACCATAGCCCTCTATGGGCTTCCAAATATCCCTTTGCCAATTCCACAAGAACAGCCTTAGCGAAAGGCTTCTTGAAGGGAAAGATGTAACTCTGTGAGATGAATTAACAGAACACAGGGCAGTTTCTCAGAAAGCTTCTTTCCAGTTTTGAACGGAAGATATTTCCTTTTTCACCATAGCCCTCTATGGGCTTCCAAATATCCCTTTGCCAATTCCACAAGAACAGCCTTAGCGAAAGGCTTCTTGAAGGGAAAGATGTAACTCTGTGAGATGAATTAACAGAACACAGAGCAGTTTCTCAGAAAGCTTCTTTCCAGTTTTGAACGGAAGATATTTCCTTTTTCACCATAGCCCTCTATGGGCTTCCAAATATCCCTTTGCCAATTCCACAAGAACAGCCTTAGCGAAAGGCTTCTTGAAGGGAAAGATATAACTCTGTGAGATGAATTAACAGAACACAGAGCAGTTTCTCAGAAAGCTTCTTTCCAGTTTTGAACGGAAGATATTTCCTTTTTCACCATAGCCCTCTATGGGCTTCCAAATATCCCTTTGCCAATTCCACAAGAACAGCCTTAGCGAAAGGCTTCTTGAAGGGAAAGATGTAACTCTGTGAGATGAATTAACAGAACACAGAGCAGTTTCTCAGAAAGCTTCTTTCCAGTTTTGAACGGAAGATATTTCCTTTTTCACCATAGCCCTCTATGGGCTTCCAAATATCCCTTTGCCAATTCCACAAGAACAGCCTTAGCGAAAGGCTTCTTGAAGGGAAAGATGTAACTCTGTGAGATGAATTAACAGAACACAGAGCAGTTTCTCAGAAAGCTTCTTTCCAGTTTTGAACGGAAGATATTTCCTTTTTCACCAGAGCCCTCTATGGGCTTCCAAATATCCCTTTGCCAATTCCACAAGAACAGCCTTAGCGAAAGGCTTCTTGAAGGGAAAGATGTAACTCTGTGAGATGAATTAACAGAACACAGAGCAGTTTCTCAGAAAGCTTCTTTCCAGTTTTGAACGGAAGATATTTCCTTTTTCACCATAGCCCTCTATGGGCTTCCAAATATCCCTTTGCCAATTCCACAAGAACAGCCTTAGCGAAAGGCTTCTTGAAGGGAAAGATGTAACTCTGTGAGATGAATTAACAGAACACAGAGCAGTTTCTCAGAAAGCTTCTTTCCAGTTTTGAACGGAAGATATTTCCTTTTTCACCATAGCCCTCTATGGTCTTCCAAATATCCCTTTGCCAATTCCACAAGAACAGCCTTAGCGAAAGGCTTCTTGAAGGGAAAGATGTAACTCTGTGAGATGAATTAACAGAACACAGAGCAGTTTCTCAGAAAGCTTCTTTCCAGTTTTGAACGGAAGATATTTCCTTTTTCACCATAGCCCTCTATGGGCTTCCAAATATCCCTTTGCCAATTCCACAAGAACAGCCTTAGCGAAAGGCTTCTTGAAGGGAAAGATGTAACTCTGTGAGATGAATTAACAGAACACAGGGTAGTTTCTCAGAAAGCTTCTTTCCAGTTTTGAACGGAAGATATTTCCTTTTTCACCATAGCCCTCTATGGGCTTCCAAATATCCCTTTGCCAATTCCACAAGAACAGCCTTAGCGAAAGGCTTCTTGAAGGGAAAGATGTAACTCTGTGAGATGAATTAACAGAACACAGAGCAGTTTCTCAGAAAGCTTCTTTCCAGTTTTGAACGGAAGATATTTCCTTTTTCACCATAGCCCTCTATGGGCTTCCAAATATCCCTTTGCCAATTCCACAAGAACAGCCTTAGCGAAAGGCTTCTTGAAGGGAAAGATGTAACTCTGTGAGATGAATTAACAGAACACAGAGCAGTTTCTCAGAAAGCTTCTTTCCAGTTTTGAACGGAAGATATTTCCTTTTTCACCATAGCCCTCTATGGGCTTCCAAATATCCCTTTGCCAATTCCACAAGAACAGCCTTAGCGAAAGGCTTCTTGAAGGGAAAGATGTAACTCTGTGAGATGAATTAACAGAACACAGAGCAGTTTCTCAGAAAGCTTCTTTCCAGTTTTGAACGGAAGATATTTCCTTTTTCACCATAGCCCTCTATGGGCTTCCAAATATCCCTTTGCCAATTCCACAAGAACAGCCTTAGCGAAAGGCTTCTTGAAGGGAAAGATGTAACTCTGTGAGATGAATTAACAGAACACAGAGCAGTTTCTCTGAAAGCTTCTTTCCAGTTTTGAACGGAAGAGATTTCCTTTTTCACCATAGCCCTCTATGGGCTTCCAAATATCCCTTTGCCAATTCCACAAGAACAGCCTTAGCGAAAGGCTTCTTGAAGGGAAAGATGTAACTCTGTGAGATGAATTAACAGAACACAGAGCAGTTTCTCAGAAAGCTTCTTTCCAGTTTTGAACGGAAGATATTTCCTTTTTCACCATAGCCCTCTATGGGCTTCCAAATATCCCTTTGCCAATTCCACAAGAACAGCCTTAGCGAAAGGCTTCTTGAAGGGAAAGATGTAACTCTGTGAGATGAATTAACAGAACACAGAGCAGTTTCTCAGAAAGCTTCTTTCCAGTTTTGAACGGAAGATATTTCCTTTTTCACCATAGCCCTCTATGGGCTTCCAAATATCCCTTTGCCAATTCCACAAGAACAGCCTTAGCGAAAGGCTTCTTGAAGGGAAAGATGTAACTCTGTGAGATGAATTAACAGAACACAGAGCAGTTTCTCAGAAAGCTTCTTTCCAGTTTTGAACGGAAGATATTTCCTTTTTCACCATAGCCCTCTATGGGCTTCCAAATATCCCTTTGCCAATTCCACAAGAACAGCCTTAGCGAAAGGCTTCTTGAAGGGAAAGATGTAACTCTGTGAGATGAATTAACAGAACACAGAGCAGTTTCTCAGAAAGCTTCTTTCCAGTTTTGAACGGAAGATATTTCCTTTTTCACCAGAGCCCTCTATGGGCTTCCAAATATCCCTTTGCCAATTCCACAACAACAGCCTTAGCGAAAGGCTTCTTGAAGGGAAAGATGTAACTCTGTGAGATGAATTAACAGAACACAGAGCAGTTTCTCAGAAAGCTTCTTTCCAGTTTTGAACGGAAGATATTTCCTTTTTCACCATAGCCCTCTATGGGCTTCCAAATATCCCTTTGCCAAGTCCACAAGGACAGCCTTAGCGAAAGGCTTCTTGAAGGGAAAGATGTAACTCTGTGAGATGAATTAACAGAACACAGAGCAGTTTCTCAGAAAGCTTCTTTCCAGTTTTGAACGGAAGATATTTCCTTTTTCACCATAGCCCTCTATGGGCTTCCAAATATCCCTTTGCCAATTCCACAAGAACAGCCTTAGAGAAAGGCTTCTTGAAGGGAAAGATGTAACTCTGTGAGATGAATTAACAGAACACAGAGCAGTTTCTCAGAAAGCTTCTTTCCAGTTTTGAACGGAAGATATTTCCTTTTTCACCATAGCCCTCTATGGGCTTCCAAATATCCCTTTGCCAATTCCACAAGAACAGCCTTAGCGAAAGGCTTCTTGAAGGGAAAGATGTAACTCTGTGAGATGAATTAACAGAACACAGGGCAGTTTCTCAGAAAGCTTCTTTCCAGTTTTGAACGGAAGATATTTCCTTTTTCACCATAGCCCTCTATGGGCTTCCAAATATCCCTTTGCCAATTCCACAAGAACAGCCTTAGCGAAAGGCTTCTTGAAGGGAAAGATGTAACTCTGTGAGATGAATTAACAGAACACAGAGCAGTTTCTCAGAAAGCTTCTTTCCAGTTTTGAACGGAAGATATTTCCTTTTTCACCATAGCCCTCTATGGGCTTCCAAATATCCCTTTGCCAATTCCACAAGAACAGCCTTAGCGAAAGGCTTCTTGAAGGGAAAGATGTAACTCTGTGAGATGAATTAACAGAACACAGAGCAGTTTCTCAGAAAGCTTCTTTCCAGTTTTGAACGGAAGATATTTCCTTTTTCACCATAGCCCTCTATGGGCTTCCAAATATCCCTTTGCCAATTCCACAAGAACAGCCTTAGCGAAAGGCTTCTTGAAGGGAAAGATGTAACTCTGTGAGATGAATTAACAGAACACAGAGCAGTTTCTCAGAAAGCTTCTTTCCAGTTTTGAACGGAAGATATTTCCTTTTTCACCATAGCCCTCTATGGGCTTCCAAATATCCCTTTGCCAATTCCACAAGAACAGCCTTAGCGAAAGGCTTCTTGAAGGGAAAGATGTAACTCTGTGAGATGAATTAACAGAACACAGAGCAGTTTCTCAGAAAGCTTCTTTCCAGTTTTGAACGGAAGATATTTCCTTTTTCACCATAGCCCTCTATGGGCTTCCAAATATCCCTTTGCCAATTCCACAAGAACAGCCTTAGCGAAAGGCTTCTTGAAGGGAAAGATGTAACTCTGTGAGATGAATTAACAGAACACAGAGCAGTTTCTCAGAAAGCTTCTTTCCAGTTTTGAACGGAAGATATTTCCTTTTTCACCATAGCCCTCTATGGGCTTCCAAATATCCCTTTGCCAATTCCACAAGAACAGCCTTAGCGAAAGGCTTCTTGAAGGGAAAGATGTAACTCTGTGAGATGAATTAACAGAACACAGAGCAGTTTCTCTGAAAGCTTCTTTCCAGTTTTGAACGGAAGAGATTTCCTTTTTCACCATAGCCCTCTATGGGCTTCCAAATATCCCTTTGCCAATTCCACAAGAACAGCCTTAGCGAAAGGCTTCTTGAAGGGAAAGATGTAACTCTGTGAGATGAATTAACAGAACACAGAGCAGTTTCTCTGAAAGCTTCTTTCCAGTTTTGAACGGAAGATATTTCCTTTTTCACCATAGCCCTCTATGGGCTTCCAAATATCCCTTTGCCAATTCCACAAGAACAGCCTTAGCGAAAGGCTTCTTGAAGGGAAAGATGTAACTCTGTGAGATGAATTAACAGAACACAGAGCAGTTTCTCAGAAAGCTTCTTTCCAGTTTTGAACGGAAGATATTTCCTTTTTCACCATAGCCCTCTATGGGCTTCCAAATATCCCTTTGCCAATTCCACAAGAACAGCCTTAGCGAAAGGCTTCTTGAAGGGAAAGATGTAACTCTGTGAGATGAATTAACAGAACACAGAGCAGTTTCTCAGAAAGCTTCTTTCCAGTTTTGAACGGAAGATATTTCCTTTTTCACCATAGCCCTCTATGGGCTTCCAAATATCCCTTTGCCAATTCCACAAGAACAGCCTTAGCGAAAGGCTTCTTGAAGGGAAAGATGTAACTCTGTGAGATGAATTAACAGAACACAGAGCAGTTTCTCAGAAAGCTTCTTTCCAGTTTTGAACGGAAGATATTTCCTTTTTCACCATAGCCCTCTATGGGCTTCCAAATATCCCTTTGCCAATTCCACAAGAACAGCCTTAGCGAAAGGCTTCTTGAAGGGAAAGATGTAACTCTGTGAGATGAATTAACAGAACACAGAGCAGTTTCTCAGAAAGCTTCTTTCCAGTTTTGAACGGAAGATATTTCCTTTTTCACCATAGCCCTCTATGGGCTTCCAAATATCCCTTTGCCAATTCCACAAGAACAGCCTTAGCGAAAGGCTTCTTGAAGGGAAAGATGTAACTCTGTGAGATGAATTAACAGAACACAGAGCAGTTTCTCAGAAAGCTTCTTTCCAGTTTTGAACGGAAGAGATTTCCTTTTTCACCATAGCCCTCTATGGGCTTCCAAATATCCCTTTGCCAATTCCACAAGAACAGCCTTAGCGAAAGGCTTCTTGAAGGGAAAGATGTAACTCTGTGAGATGAATTAACAGAACACAGAGCAGTTATTCAGAAAGTTTCTTTCCAGTTTTGAACGGAAGATATTTCCTTTTTCACCATAGCCCTCTATGGGCTTCCAAATATCCCTTTGCCAATTCCACAAGAACAGCCTTAGCGAAAGGCTTCTTGAAGGGAAAGATGTAACTCTGTGAGATGAATTAACAGAACACAGAGCAGTTTCTCAGAAAGCTTCTTTCCAGTTTTGAACGGAAGATATTTCCTTTTTCACCATAGCCCTCTATGGGCTTCCAAATATCCCTTTGCCAATTCCACAAGAACAGCCTTAGCGAAAGGCTTCTTGAAGGGAAAGATGTAACTCTGTGAGATGAATTAACAGAACACAGAGCAATTTCTCAGAAAGCTTCTTTCCAGTTTTGAACGGAAGATATTTCCTTTTTCACCATAGCCCTCTATGGGCTTCCAAATATCCCTTTGCCAATTCCACAAGAACAGCCTTAGCGAAAGGCTTCTTGAAGGGAAAGATGTAACTCTGTGAGATGAATTAACAGAACACAGAGCAGTTTCTCAGAAAGCTTCTTTCCAGTTTTGAACGGAAGATATTTCCTTTTTCACCATAGCCCTGTATGGGCTTCCAAATATCCCTTTGCCAATTCCACAAGAACAGCCTTAGCGAAAGGCTTCTTGAAGGGAAAGATGTAACTCTGTGAGATGAATTAACAGAACACAGAGCAGTTTCTCAGAAAGCTTCTTTCCAGTTTTGAACGGAAGATATTTCCTTTTTCACCATAGCCCTCTATGGGCTTCCAAATATCCCTTTGCCAATTCCACAAGAACAGCCTTAGCGAAAGGCTTCTTGAAGGGAAAGATGTAACTCTGTGAGATGAATTAACAGAACACAGGGCAGTTTCTCAGAAAGCTTCTTTCCAGTTTTGAACGGAAGATATTTCCTTTTTCACCATAGCCCTCTATGGGCTTCCAAATATCCCTTTGCCAATTCCACAAGAACAGCCTTAGCGAAAGGCTTCTTGAAGGGAAAGATGTAACTCTGTGAGATGAATTAACAGAACACAGAGCAGTTTCTCAGAAAGCTTCTTTCCAGTTTTGAACGGAAGATATTTCCTTTTTCACCATAGCCCTCTATGGGCTTCCAAATATCCCTTTGCCAATTCCACAAGAACAGCCTTAGCGAAAGGCTTCTTGAAGGGAAAGATGTAACTCTGTGAGATGAATTAACAGAACACAGAGCAGTTTCTCAGAAAGCTTCTTTCCAGTTTTGAACGGAAGATATTTCCTTTTTCACCATAGCCCTCTATGGGCTTCCAAATATCCCTTTGCCAATTCCACAAGAACAGCCTTAGCGAAAGGCTTCTTGAAGGAAAAGATGTAACTCTGTGAGATGAATTAACAGAACACAGAGCAGTTTCTCAGAAAGCTTCTTTCCAGTTTTGAACGGAAGATATTTCCTTTTTCACCATAGCCCTCTATGGGCTTCCAAATATCCCTTTGCCAATTCCACAAGAACAGCCTTAGCGAAAGGCTTCTTGAAGGGAAAGATGTAACTCTGTGAGATGAATTAACAGAACACAGAGCAGTTTCTCAGAAAGCTTCTTTCCAGTTTTGAACGGAAGAGATTTCCTTTTTCACCATAGCCCTCTATGGGCTTCCAAATATCCCTTTGCCAATTCCACAAGAACAGCCTTAGCGAAAGGCTTCTTGAAGGGAAAGATGTAACTCTGTGAGATGAATTAACAGAACACAGAGCAGTTTCTCAGAAAGTTTCTTTCCAGTTTTGAACGGAAGATATTTCCTTTTTCACCATAGCCCTCTATGGGCTTCCAAATATCCCTTTGCCAATTCCACAAGAACAGCCTTAGCGAAAGGCTTCTTGAAGGGAAAGATGTAACTCTGTGAGATGAATTAACAGAACACAGAGCAGTTTCTCAGAAAGCTTCTTTCCAGTTTTGAACGGAAGATATTTCCTTTTTCACCATAGCCCTCTATGGGCTTCCAAATATCCCTTTGCCAATTCCACAAGAACAGCCTTAGCGAAAGGCTTCTTGAAGGGAAAGATGTAACTCTGTGAGATGAATTAACAGAACACAGAGCAGTTTCTCAGAAAGCTTCTTTCCAGTTTTGAACGGAAGATATTTCCTTTTTCACCATAGCCCTCTATGGGCTTCCAAATATCCCTTTGCCAAGTCCACAAGAACAGCCTTAGCGAAAGGCTTCTTGAAGGGAAAGATGTAACTCTGTGAGATGAATTAACAGAACACAGAGCAGTTTCTCAGAAAGCTTCTTTCCAGTTTTGAACGGAAGATATTTCCTTTTTCACCATAGCCCTCTATGGGCTTCCAAATATCCCTTTGCCAATTCCACAAGAACAGCCTTAGCGAAAGGCTTCTTGAAGGGAAAGATGTAACTCTGTGAGATGAATTAACAGAACACAGAGCAGTTTCTCAGAAAGCTTCTTTCCAGTTTTGAACGGAAGATATTTCCTTTTTCACCATAGCCCTCTATGGGCTTTCAAATATCCCTTTGCCAATTCCACAAGAACAGCCTTAGCGAAAGGCTTCTTGAAGGGAAAGATGTAACTCTGTGAGATGAATTAACAGAACACAGGGCAGTTTCTCAGAAAGCTTCTTTCCAGTTTTGAACGGAAGATATTTCCTTTTCACCATAGCCCTCTATGGGCTTCCAAATATCCCTTTGCCAATTCCACAAGAACAGCCTTAGCGAAAGGCTTCTTGAAGGGAAAGATGTAACTCTGTGAGATGAATTAACAGAACACAGAGCAGTTTCTCAGAAAGCTTCTTTCCAGTTTTGAACGGAAGATATTTCCTTTTTCACCATAGCCCTCTATGGGCTTCCAAATATCCCTTTGCCAATTCCACAAGAACAGCCTTAGCGAAAGGCTTCTTGAAGGGAAAGATGTAACTCTGTGAGATGAATTAACAGAACACAGAGCAGTTTCTCAGAAAGCTTCTTTCCAGTTTTGAACGGAAGATATTTCCTTTTTCACCATAGCCCTCTATGGGCTTCCAAATATCCCTTTGCCAATTCCACAAGAACAGCCTTAGCGAAAGGCTTCTTGAAGGGAAAGATGTAACTCTGTGAGATGAATTAACAGAACACAGAGCAGTTTCTCAGAAAGCTTCTTTCCAGTTTTGAACGGAAGATATTTCCTTTTTCACCATAGCCCTCTATGGGCTTCCAAATATCCCTTTGCCAATTCCACAAGAACAGCCTTAGCGAAAGGCTTCTTGAAGGGAAAGATGTAACTCTGTGAGATGAATTAACAGAACACAGAGCATTTCTCAGAAAGCTTCTTTCCAGTTTTGAACGGAAGATATTTCCTTTTTCACCAGAGCCCTCTATGGGCTTCCAAATATCCCTTTGCCAATTCCACAAGAACAGCCTTAGCGAAAGGCTTCTTGAAGGGAAAGATGTAACTCTGTGAGATGAATTAACAGAACACAGAGCAGTTTCTCAGAAAGCTTCTTTCCAGTTTTGAACGGAAGATATTTCCTTTTTCACCATAGCCCTCTATGGGCTTCCAAATATCCCTTTGCCAATTCCACAAGAACAGCCTTAGCGAAAGGCTTCTTGAAGGGAAAGATGTAACTCTGTGAGATGAATTAACAGAACACAGAGCAGTTTCTCAGAAAGCTTATTTCCAGTTTTGAACGGAAGATATTTCCTTTTTCACCATAGCCCTCTATGGGCTTCCAAATATCCCTTTGCCAATTCCACAAGAACAGCCTTAGCGAAAGGCTTCTTGAAGGGAAAGATGTAACTCTGTGAGATGAATTAACAGAACACAGAGCAGTTTCTCAGAAAGCTTCTTTCCAGTTTTGAACGGAAGATATTTCCTTTTTCACCATAGCCCTCTATGGGCTTCCAAATATCCCTTTGCCAAGTCCACAAGAACAGCCTTAGCGAAAGGCTTCTTGAAGGGAAAGATGTAACTCTGTGAGATGAATTAACAGAACACAGAGCAGTTTCTCAGAAAGCTTCTTTCCAGTTTTGAACGGAAGATATTTCCTTTTTCACCATAGCCCTCTATGGGCTTCCAAATATCCCTTTGCCAATTCCACAAGAACAGCCTTAGCGAAAGGCTTCTTGAAGGGAAAGATGTAACTCTGTGAGATGAATTAACAGAACACAGAGCAGTTTCTCAGAAAGCTTCTTTCCAGTTTTGAACGGAAGATATTTCCTTTTTCACCATAGCCCTCTATGGGCTTCCAAATATCCCTTTGCCAATTCCACAAGAACAGCCTTAGCGAAAGGCTTCTTGAAGGGAAAGATGTAACTCTGTGAGATGAATTAACAGAACACAGGGCAGTTTCTCAGAAAGCTTCTTTCCAGTTTTGAACGGAAGATATTTCCTTTTTCACCATAGCCCTCTATGGGCTTCCAAATATCCCTTTGCCAATTCCACAAGAACAGCCTTAGCGAAAGGCTTCTTGAAGGGAAAGATGTAACTCTGTGAGATGAATTAACAGAACACAGAGCAGTTTCTCGGAAAGCTTCTTTCCAGTTTTGAACGGAAGATATTTCCTTTTTCACCATAGCCCTCTATGGGCTTCCAAATATCCCTTTGCCAATTCCACAAGAACAGCCTTAGCGAAAGGCTTCTTGAAGGGAAAGATGTAACTCTGTGAGATGAATTAACAGAACACAGAGCAGTTTCTCAGAAAGCTTCTTTCCAGTTTTGAACGGAAGATATTTCCTTTTTCACCGTAGCCCTCTATGGGCTTCCAAATATCCCTTTGCCAATTCCACAAGAACAGCCTTAGCGAAAGGCTTCTTGAAGGGAAAGATGTAACTCTGTGAGATGAATTAACAGAACACAGAGCAGTTTCTCAGAAAGCTTCTTTCCAGTTTTGAACGGAAGATATTTCCTTTTTCACCATAGCCCTCTATGGGCTTCCAAATATCCCTTTGCCAATTCCACAAGAACAGCCTTAGCGAAAGGCTTCTTGAAGGGAAAGATGTAACTCTGTGAGATGAATTAACAGAACACAGAGCAGTTTCTCAGAAAGCTTCTTTCCAGTTTTGAACGGAAGATATTTCCTTTTTCACCATAGCCCTCTATGGGCTTCCAAATATCCCTTTGCCAATTCCACAAGAACAGCCTTAGCGAAAGGCTTCTTGAAGGGAAAGATGTAACTCTGTGAGATGAATTAACAGAACACAGAGCAGTTTCTCAGAAAGCTTCTTTCCAGTTTTGAACGGAAGATATTTCCTTTTTCACCATAGCCCTCTATGGGCTTCCAAATATCCCTTTGCCAATTCCACAAGAACAGCCTTAGCGAAAGGCTTCTTGAAGGGAAAGATGTAACTCTGTGAGATGAATTAACAGAACACAGAGCAGTTTCCCAGAAAGCTTCTTTCCAGTTTTGAACGGAAGATATTTCCTTTTTCACCATAGCCCTCTATGGGCTTCCAAATATCCCTTTGCCAATTCCACAAGAACAGCCTTAGCGAAAGGCTTCTTGAAGGGAAAGATGTAACTCTGTGAGATGAATTAACAGAACACAGAGCAGTTTCTCAGAAAGCTTCTTTCCAGTTTTGAACGGAAGATATTTCCTTTTTCACCATAGCCCTCTATGGGCTTCCAAATATCCCTTTGCCAATTCCACAAGAACAGCCTTAGCGAAAGGCTTCTTGAAGGGAAAGATGTAACTCTGTGAGATGAATTAACAGAACACAGAGCAGTTTCTCAGAAAGCTTCTTTCCAGTTTTGAACGGAAGATATTTCCTTTTTCACCATAGCCCTCTATGGGCTTCCAAATATCCCTTTGCCAATTCCACAAGAACAGCCTTAGCGAAAGGCTTCTTGAAGGGAAAGATGTAACTCTGTGAGATGAATTAACAGAACACAGAGCAGTTTCTCAGAAAGCTTCTTTCCAGTTTTGAACGGAAGAGATTTCCTTTTTCACCATAGCCCTCTATGGGCTTCCAAATATCCCTTTGCCAATTCCACAAGAACAGCCTTAGCGAAAGGCTTCTTGAAGGGAAAGATGTAACTCTGTGAGATGAATTAACAGAACACAGAGCAGTTTCTCAGAAAGTTTCTTTCCAGTTTTGAACGGAAGATATTTCCTTTTTCACCATAGCCCTCTATGGGCTTCCAAATATCCCTTTGCCAATTCCACAAGAACAGCCTTAGCGAAAGGCTTCTTGAAGGGAAAGATGTAACTCTGTGAGATGAATTAACAGAACACAGAGCAGTTTCTCAGAAAGCTTCTTTCCAGTTTTGAACGGAAGATATTTCCTTTTTCACCATAGCCCTCTATGGGCTTCCAAATATCCCTTTGCCAATTCCACAAGAACAGCCTTAGCGAAAGGCTTCTTGAAGGGAAAGATGTAACTCTGTGAGATGAATTAACAGAACACAGAGCAATTTCTCAGAAAGCTTCTTTCCAGTTTTGAACGGAAGATATTTCCTTTTTCACCATAGCCCTCTATGGGCTTCCAAATATCCCTTTGCCAATTCCACAAGAACAGCCTTAGCGAAAGGCTTCTTGAAGGGAAAGATGTAACTCTGTGAGATGAATTAACAGAACACAGAGCAGTTTCTCAGAAAGCTTCTTTCCAGTTTTGAACGGAAGATATTTCCTTTTTCACCATAGCCCTGTATGGGCTTCCAAATATCCCTTTGCCAATTCCACAAGAACAGCCTTAGCGAAAGGCTTCTTGAAGGGAAAGATGTAACTCTGTGAGATGAATTAACAGAACACAGAGCAGTTTCCCAGAAAGCTTCTTTCCAGTTTTGAACGGAAGATATTTCCTTTTTCACCATAGCCCTCTATGGGCTTCCAAATATCCCTTTGCCAATTTCACAAGAACAGCCTTAGCGAAAGGCTTCTTGAAGGGAAAGATGTAACTCTGTGAGATGAATTAACAGAACACAGAGCAGTTTCTCAGAAAGCTTCTTTCCAGTTTTGAACGGAAGATATTTCCTTTTTCACCATAGCCCTCTATGGGCTTCCAAATATCCCTTTGCCAATTCCACAAGAACAGCCTTAGCGAAAGGCTTCTTGAAGGGAAAGATGTAACTCTGTGAGATGAATTAACAGAACACAGAGCAGTTTCTCAGAAAGCTTCTTTCCAGTTTTGAACGGAAGATATTTCCTTTTTCACCATAGCCCTCTATGGGCTTCCAAATATCCCTTTGCCAATTCCACAAGAACAGCCTTAGCGAAAGGCTTCTTGAAGGGAAAGATGTAACTCTGTGAGATGAATTAAGAGAACACAGAGCAGTTTCTCAGAAAGCTTCTTTCCAGTTTTGAACGGAAGATATTTCCTTTTTCACCATAGCCCTCTATGGGCTTCCAAATATCCCTTTGCCAATTCCACAAGAACAGCCTTAGCGAAAGGCTTCTTGAAGGGAAAGATGTAACTCTGTGAGATGAATTAACAGAACACAGAGCCGTTTCTCAGAAAGCTTCTTTCCAGTTTTGAACGGAAGATATTTCCTTTTTCACCATAGCCCTCTATGGGCTTCCAAATATCCCTTTGCCAATTCCACAAGAACAGCCTTAGCGAAAGGCTTCTTGAAGGGAAAGATGTAACTCTGTGAGATGAATTAACAGAACACAGAGCAGTTTCTCAGAAAGCTTCTTTCCAGTTTTGAACGGAAGATATTTCCTTTTTCACCATAGCCCTCTATGGGCTTCCAAATATCCCTTTGCCAATTCCACAAGAACAGCCTTAGGGAAAGGCTTCTTGAAGGGAAAGATGTAACTCTGTGAGATGAATTAACAGAACACAGAGCAGTTTCTCAGAAAGCTTCTTTCCAGTTTTGAACGGAAGATATTTCCTTTTTCACCAGAGCCCTCTATGGGCTTCCAAATATCCCTTTGCCAATTCCACAAGAACAGCCTTAGCGAAAGGCTTCTTGAAGGGAAAGATGTAACTCTGTGAGATGAATTAACAGAACACAGAGCAGTTTCTCAGAAAGCTTCTTTCCAGTTTTGAACGGAAGATATTTCCTTTTTCACCATAGCCCTCTATGGGCTTCCAAATATCCCTTTGCCAATTCCACAAGAACAGCCTTAGCGAAAGGCTTCTTGAAGGGAAAGATGTAACTCTGTGAGATGAATTAACAGAACACAGAGCAGTTTCTCAGAAAGCTTCTTTCCAGTTTTGAACGGAAGATATTTCCTTTTTCACCATAGCCCTCTATGGTCTTCCAAATATCCCTTTGCCAATTCCACAAGAACAGCCTTAGCGAAAGGCTTCTTGAAGGGAAAGATGTAACTCTGTGAGATGAATTAACAGAACACAGAGCAGTTTCTCAGAAAGCTTCTTTCCAGTTTTGAACGGAAGATATTTCCTTTTTCACCATAGCCCTCTATGGGCTTCCAAATATCCCTTTGCCAATTCCACAAGAACAGCCTTAGCGAAAGGCTTCTTGAAGGGAAAGATGTAACTCTGTGAGATGAATTAACAGAACACAGGGTAGTTTCTCAGAAAGCTTCTTTCCAGTTTTGAACGGAAGATATTTCCTTTTTCACCATAGCCCTCTATGGGCTTCCAAATATCCCTTTGCCAATTCCACAAGAACAGCCTTAGCGAAAGGCTTCTTGAAGGGAAAGATGTAACTCTGTGAGATGAATTAACAGAACACAGAGCAGTTTCTCAGAAAGCTTCTTTCCAGTTTTGAACGGAAGATATTTCCTTTTTCACCATAGCCCTCTATGGGCTTCCAAATATCCCTTTGCCAATTCCACAAGAACAGCCTTAGCGAAAGGCTTCTTGAAGGGAAAGATGTAACTCTGTGAGATGAATTAACAGAACACAGAGCAGTTTCTCAGAAAGCTTCTTTCCAGTTTTGAACGGAAAATATTTCCTTTTTCACCATAGCCCTCTATGGGCTTCCAAATATCCCTTTGCCAATTCCACAAGAACAGCCTTAGCGAAAGGCTTCTTGAAGGGAAAGATGTAACTCTGTGAGATGAATTAACAGAACACAGAGCAGTTTCTCAGAAAGCTTCTTTCCAGTTTTGAACGGAAGATATTTCCTTTTTCACCATAGCCCTCTATGGGCTTCCAAATATCCCTTTGCCAATTCCACAAGAACAGCCTTAGCGAAAGGCTTCTTGAAGGGAAAGATGTAACTCTGTGAGATGAATTAACAGAACACAGAGCAGTTTCTCAGAAAGCTTCTTTCCAGTTTTGAACGGAAGATATTTCCTTTTTCACCATAGCCCTCTATGGGCTTCCAAATATCCCTTTGCCAATTCCACAAGAACAGCCTTAGCGAAAGGCTTCTTGAAGGGAAAGATGTAACTCTGTGAGATGAATTAACAGAACACAGAGCAGTTTCTCAGAAAGCTTCTTTCCAGTTTTGAACGGAAGATATTTCCTTTTTCACCATAGCCCTCTATGGGCTTCCAAATATCCCTTTGCCAATTCCACAAGAACAGCCTTAGCGAAAGGCTTCTTGAAGGGAAAGATGTAACTCTGTGAGATGAATTAACAGAACACAGAGCAGTTTCTCAGAAAGCTTCTTTCCAGTTTTGAACGGAAGATATTTCCTTTTTCACCATAGCCCTCTATGGGCTTCCAAATATCCCTTTGCCAATTCCACAAGAACAGCCTTAGCGAAAGGCTTCTTGAAGGGAAAGATGTAACTCTGTGAGATGAATTAACAGAACACAGAGCAGTTTCTCAGAAAGCTTCTTTCCAGTTTT
>NW_027328054.1:0-72967 GCF_047675955.1 Chlorocebus sabaeus | reverse complement strand
GGGACGACCCTGATACCCCTGGAAGCCTTCCTGACTGTCCCTACACCCCACTCACCCCAAGCCTCCTGCCCCAGTGCCACCCTCTCTGCAGGCAGTGGCTGCTTTCCCCATGGGCTGAGGTCAGGGCAGATCGTGCCTGCTCTGAGAGTTCCATGCAGGACCCGTGGCTCCAAGCCACAGCAGGGGCACAGTGTTGAGTGACCCAGGCTCCCTTCTGGCCCCTGTCCATGCTGACCATTTCCAGGCCCTCCAGGGGCCAGGCCAGGTAGAAAACCATCTCACAGGTGTCCACTCTGGCAATGTTCCCTGAAATATTGACGGAGTGTGACTCCCCAGACATCCACTCTCATTGTCAATGCATCTTTGGCTCAAACTCACCATCGCTGGGATGGGATGCCGTCTCCCAGACCTCCTCCTTGACCCTCCCATCCCCCACCCGGCTTCTCCCCAGGCTCCTCCTCCACATGGGGGTCACCTAAGGGACCTCTCTAAGACCCATGCCTGGCCTGTCCCTCTTTACCATCTCAAGATGGCTCCCAATGACAAAGTCCAAGATGCAGCAGTCCATTCCCTCACTGTCCCACCCCACACACAGAGCAGGGGCGTGAGAAGGCCCCAAGTCACCGCCACTGCTCATCCAATGCCCCCAGCCCAGCCGAACACTGGACTCTGTGCTGGGTGCGTGGCTGAGCCTAACGTCCTTGCTCCCAGTCTGAGGGCCTTGGGAGTGAACACTGACCACACAGGGTGGTCCGGGCTGTGGCAGAGGGAAGCCCAGGAGGTCCCAGACTCAGCCAGGGGTGAAAGGCAAAGGCTTCCTGAAGGGGTGGGGACTTCCCAACTAAACAGGAAGGAGCCAGCCAAAGCATATGTCTCTACATGTGCCTGTGTGTACGTGTCCCTGTGTGTGTGCGCGCACCTGTGTGTGCCTGTGCCTGTGTGCATTTTCATCTGCCTGTAGTGTGTACAGCAGCTACTGAGTGGCAGGCTGAGCCAGGACACACCTAATCCACCCTATTCCAGGGCTCACTCTCATGTGTAGACTAAAGGGGACACCATTTTAGAGGCAGTTGGCAAAGATGCCCATTTACCCCTGCTTCTCTGCCAGCCTTCCAGGTCCCATCCAGCCCGGCTTTTTCTCCCACTCCTCTGGGCCCTGGGTCCAGAGCCTCCTATACAAGGAGGAGGGTGTAGCCTTGGAAAGACAGCCGCCCTTGGGGAATTCCAAGGGGGCCTCCCTGTGGGAAGCTGGCCTGCGCTGACAGCATACTCACGATGAGGCCCAGAGGGCTGTGCATGGGAAGGAGGTGAAGGAGGCCACTGTCCCCCGACCCCAACCATGGACTTTGGCCTCTCAGGTACTACTTGGCGCTTTCCTTTCTCCTGGACAGGCGGAGTGGGCGGCAGGCTTGACCAAGAGAGAGAAAGGCCTCTTCTGGGAGGCCCGTCCCCCTGGGTCCCAGGCAAGCCCCTGAGCAGTGAGCAGCGTCCCCCTGGGCCTGACACCTGGCACCTCCATGTCTGGCTGGGACTTGGGAGGCCACAGGGACCACATCTGACCACCAGGTGTCGCCAGCACTGGGCTGAGGCATGTCGGGCCTCCGTAGGCCTGCAGTGGGGGATACAGGGCAGGGTCTTAGGGCTGCCCCGCTCCTCAAGTTGTTCTAAGGCCTCCAAGATCTCGGCCCCTGGACTGGAGTGCCCTGGCCCCTCAGCCCATAACGAGTACTGACGCGGTGCCGGTGTGATGCTAAGGAAGGGCGGTGCCTGCGGGGCAGAGGGGTGGAGACAGCCCAGGTCTGAGTCTGCCAGTCCTAGCTCTCCAGCCCTGCAAGGCTGGGGCAGACAGAGCACAGCACGTCCCCTCCAGACACACCCGACCCAGCAAGGCCTCAGCCTGGCTGGCTGGGGCCCCGCCCCACTGCACCTGCCCTGAGCTGGGGTTTCCCTGTTTGTGAACCCAATGGTAAGATACTGGTCCCACCCCACCCTTCCTGGGTGATGTGAAGATTCAAGGTGTCTCGGGACTCCAGGAAGGAGTTGCTCCGTGCAGGCTGGCACCCTGCGCAGGCTTCCTAGAGGAGGTGCCAGGATTTGGGTTGGATCTTGCAACGTGGATTCAATGTGAGGATGATGCTGTCCTCCGAAATGTCCTTCTCCCGACCCTATTTTCTTTGTTAAATGCACCTTGACACTTGACTGTCAAGACTCAGCTTTGATGTCACCTCCTCCAGGAGGGCCTCCCTGACTACAATCCTCCTCCTTAACCCAGAGGCCACCATTGCCCACTCATGTGTCAGCCTCCCCGGCTGAGACTGAGTTCCTGAGGGTGGGGCCTGGCCATCTTGGGAGCTGAATTGTATCTGCTAACCTTGCTGGCTCCTCCAGCCGGGCATAGAGCTCCAGGGCGGCCACTGGGCCATTTCTAAGGAAGGCTAGAACCCAGGCCTCGGGTCTGGGTGGAGATCCCACTCCAAGGGGACTGGGAACACCCCGAGCCCTGCCCCTCCCTCCCACCTTCAGGTCGTAGAAGATGATGTCACGGAGCATCAGGTACACCTTCACGTAGTAGAGGGTCTCCTCGTCGAACCCCAGTGGCAAGTTGCAGAGCTACAGGGTCTTGAGGTAGAAGTGCTCCGCCAGCTTGTCATGGCCCAGCCGGTGGTAGGCCATGCGCTCATTCAGCCGGTCCCCTGGGGTGCAGGCCAAAGGGGCAGGTGTGAGGACGTGGCTCCCTGGGGCAGGCAGGGCACAGGCCCCTCAGGAGCAGGTATACAGACCCCAGGCAGCACTCGTGGCTTGCCTCCAGGCACCTGTGGTCACCAGACTCACTTTCCCGTCTGGAAAGCAGAATTAATAAGGCCTGCCCCTGTCTACTGTGAGGCTTTGGCAAAGTCGGACCTGGATGGCCCAGCTCTGTGTCTACACATAGCCACCTGCCTCTGCTCACTGGTTTTAACCAGGGGAGCCCATGCAGTTCAGGTGCTCCCGGGTACCCCAGCTGCAGGCAACCCACAGATGTGACATCTGACTCCTCCTGGGTGTGTCACGATCAGATCCCCCTACCTTGGGAAGTCAGCTGCACACCTACTGTGTACTGGTCCACAGGACACAAGGCACTGGCACATGTGGCCTGCCTAGGGTTCGCTGTCTCTGGAGGGGGACAGACGACCCTGGCACAGCACCAGGGGATGCCCGGCCTTAAGGGGCAGACTGCTGGAAGGGGAACTGGGATTTTATCAGCCAGAGAGCCGTGTGGTTGATGACGGTGGGAAAGGCACAAGACAAAGGGAATATGCCACTCAGCCTGGCACATACAGGGACCAACGAGATGCCTGGCATGTCTAGAAGGCAGAGGGCACACTGGGCGGCCCTTGTGGTCAGCAGCGGGAACAGGCAGAGGAAGCAGAGCTCAGTCAGGCAGGGAACTCTGCACTGCGTGAGAGACCTCGGGCTGTTCCTCACAGCCGGACGGGGAAGCCAGTTGGGCAGATCTGCCTGCCTGGACAGGAGACCAGGAAAATCCAGCAGCTGTTTCAGCTCCTGGCCTGCAGACCCAGAGGCTGGGCTCTGGCAAAGTGTGGGTCCTGGCAGGGTGGGGGCTCAGGGGACGTACCCAGAGTGATGCTGAGTGCTAGGACCATGTGGGCAACCTCCAAGCCCTCCTGTGGCTTCTCCATTGTGACCAGGAGTGCCACCAGCTTGCTGCACAGCTGTAGCTGCGGCTCCACCCTGCGGTTGTCCGTAGTCACTGCCAGGGGCAGGGCCTGGTCCTACCACACAGGCAGGTGGGGTCAGGTTTCCCACAGCACCCACCTTGCGCAGAGTCCTCGTCAGAGCTCAAACATGTGCTTGGAGCTTCCCACACCCCAGCTACTCCTGCACCTCGACACAGCTCTGTGCTGTGGGATAACACATAGTTCAGACACCCAAGTTGGGGGCTGAAGAGTCACCTGAGGCCCATCCAGCTACTCCCGACAGCCTCAAACCAGCCTCTCCCACCTGAGCACTGGGGGTCTGACTGGGGGGAGCCAACCTCCTCTCTGCTCTAGAAACACCACACTGATCTGTGCCCAGGGCTGAGCCACACTGTGAGCTCAGAGGAAAGGAGAAGTCGTCCCACTTCGGGGTACATGCAGACCTGGGCCTCCCACTGATATGCTGTGTGTCCTTTGACATGTCCCTGTGCCTCTCTGAGCCTCAGTTTCCTCATCTGGAAGATGGGGACAGGACTTCCCACTCATGGTTGCTTGAGGTCATCAGGTACAAGGGTAGAGCAATTGTCACGTCCAGGCTCCGAGCGTTTTTCCCGGGCAGCGGCATGGTCATATGCCTCAGACCACCAGGTGCCCCACTGAGGCCCACCCACATCAGCCCACAGGCCAGCTCACTCGGTAGAAGGACATGCCTTCCTCCTGCTCCCAGGGCCCATTGAAGAAGATGTCTCCAACTGCCTCAAACAGCTCCAGCCCCAGGTTGGGGTCGCCTGTGTGCACGTCCACATTCTGTGCCACCTGAAAGGAGACAGAAGTTCGCTCCAGACCCACACCTAGCAACGTGGCTACGCGCACCTTTGCCAGCCTCTTTTCTCCCACACACTACAGGTACACCTGAGCATTTTTCAGACCCTGTGCATGGAGGCTGCCCCCACCACTGGCATGAGGACAATGAACTGATGCACCTGAGTGCCAGGAGGTGACTGAGCAGCTGCAGCCCAGGAGCCCGACACCTGTGAATCCTACCACCAGGGGTAGCCCTAGCCCACTCCCCCTGCACTCAAACCAGTCTCCGTGGCCCCTAAATTGCTGGGAGCCCAGCCCCTGTCTCCTTTCTGCGTTGTCACATCCCTGCCACATCAGCAGTGTTTCAGTGTTTGTGGGTGGGCCTGGTCCCCTCTTGGCCATGAGCTCTTGATCCCTCTCCTCAGCTCAAGGAGGTATACAGCAGGTGCTCAATAATGAAAGCTTCACCAGGCTCCTGGGCTTCACAATTTGTACCAGATCACACAGTGTTTCGGAAAGCCTCTGAAAACAGCCACTATGATAGATTCATTTTGTAAGGAGGTGTGCCACGTGTCGCTTGGAGCAAGTTCTTCTGTGTGTTAACTGAGTGGTCACATTATTTGAGGATGTGCTGTATACCAGCAAGTGCTGTGCACTGTGAGGGGCCGTGCCTCTGCCCTCAGGGAGAAGATGCTGGCCACCGGAGGAGGATGTGAGGGAACCAGTTGGAGGGAGGGAAAAGGCACACAACAGGTGCTCAGCAGTGGCTTAGGAATGAGTGGATGGATGGATGAATGGATGACGAGATGAAGACACATGGATGGATGGAAGGGTGTGTGGATAGATGAATGCTTGGATGGATGGATGGATGGATGGATGGATGGGTGGGTGGGTGGAATGATGTGTGTATGTATGGGTGGGTAGATAATGTATGGATGGGTGGAGGGTAGATGATGTATGTACATGTGGATGGATAGATGGTGGACAGACGAATGTATGGATAAACAAATGGACAGATAGATGAATGGAGGGATGCATTAATAGGTAGATTGGTGGGTGGGTGGATGGACGAACGGTGAATGGATGGATGGGTGAGAGGATGGATGAATGGAAGGATCAATTGGTAGGTGGATGAATGATGGATGGATGATGGATGGATGAACAGGTGAATGGATGGATGATGGAAGGATGAACGGACGAACAGATGGATGGATGGTGGCTGAATGAATGGATGATAAAGGGACGGATGGATGAACAGGTGAATGGATGGATGGATGGAAGGATGAGCAGGCGAGTGGATGGATGATGGATGATGGATGGATAGAAGAATGAACAGGTAAATAGGTGATGGAAGGATGAACGGATGGGTGGATGGACAGGTGAATGGATGGATAGACGGGTGAATAGATGGATGATAAAAGGATGGATGAATGATGGATGGATGATGGATGGATGGAAGGATGGACAGGTAAATAGATGATGGAAGGGTGAATGGATGGGTGGATGGACAGAGAGTGAACAGCACAGGAGTCCTCCTGCATCCCTTGCCACTCACCTGGATGTACAGGTCCACCAGCTCGCTCTGCCGCAGGAGGTAATAGATCTTCCCTGCTTGCAGCCAGGCATGTGCCTCCTCTCTCCTCTGGAGGTCAATGAAAATCCCCAGACTTCGTTTGGTGTAGTCCAGAGAGGATTTGTAGGCCCTGGAATCACTGGAATCAGACACAGGTGTCAGAACAAGGACTCTCATCCTCCTGGAACCAGTCTGCCTCCTCCCGTGGGTCTGGTGACAGATGAATCTGGCATGTGGGGACTGGGAACGGCCCTCTTGTGTGTGCAGTGTTCTGCCCTTCCCAGGCTGCTGGGATGGCCAGAGTGAACACACACGGCATGGAAAAGATGAAGGACATCCTTCTGAGGGAATCGAGCATCATGCTGCCCTGTGGCAGGAGGAGTGTGCTAGTCCATCTCCCCTGCCTCCCAGTCATGGCCTGTGTCTCCTCCAGACGCACCAGGAGCCGTTAGTGTTCAGAGGCTATCTAGGCCGATGGTTCTCAAGGTGTGCAGGCATCACAGTCACCCGGAGGCCTGTCCTTATAGCTTGCTGGCCCTGCCCCCAGAGCTTCCAACTCCACAGGCCTGGGGCAGGCCCTAGAACTCCCACTTGCCACAAGCTCCTAGGTGACATGGATGCTGCTCTACTGGTCCAGGGACTACACTTTGAGAAGCATGGCTCTAGCACACTAGCCCATTTTCCTTCTGTGAACTTGAGGCCAAGACTACAGTCAGTCTCCCAGGTCCCTATGGAATCTGGCTCCTTCTCTGCTCTCTCAGTAAGTCCAACACTCAAGGGGCTGGGACTGCAGCAATGTCACTGGGCCCTATGGGTGGGGTGGTCAGGGCCATGGTTACCCCACCAGGTCAGGATGCTTGGGGGAAGCTGACTAGGCCAAATATGGGATGTGAGACCTTGAAACCCTGCCCCAGGGAAGCAGGTGACACAACTGGATCTGTCTTCTGTGGGAGAGAAGCCACAGGTGGCTGCTGTGGTCACATTTAAGGGGACAGACGAAGGCCAGGAGTGAAGATTCGGGGCAGGCACAGGTAAGATGACAAAAGCCACCATAGTAGGAAGAACAGCCCAGAGTGCACCTACTGCCTCTGCTGGGGTTGAGGTGACCTTTGCCCCAACAAGGGAGGCTCAAGCTGGGACTCATGGGCCAGCAGCAGCCCTGGGATGACCCCAGGCCGGCCAGCTCAAAGCATCTGATGCCAAAGCACCAAATGATCAAAAGGAGAGGGGCTGCTGGGCCCTGGGCCAGCTTCCCTGTGCCCTTCTCCCTGCCCGCCCCCACCTCCACCACTGCAAAACCAGCCCTTACCGCTCCGTGCCCAGGGACAGGTACAGCTGACTGATGGTCTCCAGGAGCTGCCCCTCCAGCACCTTGTCGGCCACCTTGCGGGCCAGGGAGAGCTGGAGATCGTGGTAGATGACATACTGGGCCTCGCTGGGCATGACGGCGCTGTAGAAGTAGCACAGCCACTGGACGGCCCGCAGCTGGTCTGGGCAGAAGACAAAATGGAAGACGTTAGTCTCCCAGCATCGAAGCGAGGCTGGCTGGGCTCGGAGGCCCCTGCTTGCCTCCTTCACACCTCTGTGAGCCTGGGCCCCATAGGCGGGGCGCCTGAGCGCAGACAGGCCATGCACCTGTGCCAGGGCAGACGCCAAGCACACTGTGACATGGGCACATCTTGGTGTAGATGCTCATGGTACAGGCCGGCCTTCTTTACAACTCCCAGGGCCGAGGTTGTGGATGGACACAGAGTGAACAGCAGGGGCTTGGCACCTGCACCAGGCCATCTATTTCTGCTTCACAAAGACCCTCTGGCCAGGATCAGGGCTGCCTTCAGCCTGAGCTGATGAGGCCAGGGGCACAAGTGGCCCCTGTCACAGATGGAACCCTGAGAGAGCAAAGCCAAGCATCACGTCTGCCACACATGGCATCATGTTGGGGGAATGGGATTCAAAGCTGGCCCCTGGCGTTCCCACACATGCTTCTCTCATGCAACCAGGCTCCCTAGCCACAGGCTCACTGGCCTCTCCCAAAGCCTGATTTTCTAGTGTCAGAAACATTCCGGAGATTAACATAGGAAACCAGGTACGCCGAATGGACATCTGTCACACACGCCACCCAGCAACAGCCGAATACACAGTCCTCTCGAGCACCCATGGGACATTCCCCATGACAGACCATGTGCCAGGCCACAAAACGAGCCTCAGTGAATGGAGAAGGACTGAGACCAAAGCAGAGGTGTTCTTCAGCTGTACTGGCACAAAACTGGAAATCGACAGTGAAGGAAATGTGGGAAATTCAAAAAATATGTGAAAACTACACACTCCTAAACAACCAGTGAGTCAAAGAGACCAGCAGGGAAACCAAAAACTAATTTGAGAAGAATGCAAACAAACGCACAGCCCCGGCCAGTGCGGTGGCTCACGCCTCTCATCCCAGCACTGTGGGAGGCCGAGGCAGGAGCATCGCTTGAGTCCCGGAGTTTGAGATCAGCCTGGGAAACATGGTGAAATCCCGTCTCTATATTTTAAAAAAATACAAAAATTAGCCGGGTGGAGTGGTGCACATCTGTAATTCCAGCTACTCGGGAGGCTGAGGCATGAGAATGGCTCTAACCTGAGTAGAAGTTGCAGTGAGCCAAGATTGCACCACTGCACCCCAGCCTGGGCAATAGAGCAAAACTCTGTCTTTAAAAATAAAAACAGCACAACGTATCAAAAATTCCAAGATGCAGCTAAGGCAGTGCTGAAAGGGAAATTTATAACTGTAAATGTCTACATTCAAAGAAGAAAAATCTCAAATCAAAAACCTAACCTTCCACCTTGAGAAACTAGAAAAAGAACTAAACCCAAAGTGAATAAAAGGAAGAAAATAATAAACGTGAGAGTGGAAATGGAAAGTAAAAATACAGAGAATGGAAAAACAAAAGAGATAACAGAACCGAAGGTGGGTTTTTTGAAAATAACACAATTCACAAATCGTTCACTAGACTGACCGAGGAAAGAAAGACGGGACACAAATGACTAAAATCAGAGACTGAGCACCATGGCTGACGCCTGTCATCCCAGCACTTTGTGAGGCTGAGGTGGAAGGATCGTGAGGCCAGCATTCAAGACCAGCCCGGGGGAACATGATGAGACCCCATCTCTAATAAAAATGAAGAAATAAAAAATTACAAACCCAAGTTTCTAAAATCAGAAATGAAAGAGGAAACATTATTGCCGACCTGACAGAAATAAAAGGATTCCACGAAAACACTACGAACAATTGTACACCAACAAACCAGACCATCTAGACACAACAGCCAAATTCTTAGAAGGACACAAACTACCGAAAGTGACTCAAAAATGACCCCAAGGAAGCATGTGGGGTATCAGCCCCGCCCTTGGTCTCCTCGATCGTTCAGCGCAGGGTGGGGAGACAGGGAAGCATGATCCCCGTTCCCTGGCCTGCATTTCCAAGTCTGAATCCCCCAGCACCCCGGGGAGGGCCTCGTAGGAGGAGGTACCACAGGCTATTGTGCCAAGAGCCACTGGAGGCTGCAGTGGGGGCTGGGGCACTGGGTTCCTGGAGGGTCTCCTTCCAGTAAGAGAATGTCCCTGGGGAAGAAGCCTGGGTCTGAACCCCCCAACCTTCCTTGGGCAGATGTGTGGGACCGGGGCCCCTTCACACGGTCCTTTCCAAAATCTTATCCCTCCTAGGGCCAGGAGTGGGTGCCAGGCCTGTGCTGGAAATGGGCAGCTTTGGTCACAGCCCCTGGGGCTCTGGTCCAGGTCACAGGAGGCACCTCTGAGTGGTCTCACTATGCCATGACAAAGCGCTGCAAGACAGAGGGTCCCACAACAGTATCCCTTGTCTCAGCCATTTCCCTGGACTCAACTTCCTCATCTATTCTCTGTGGCCTAGATTTCGGACAGCCCTGCCCACCTACTGTCCGTTCACTGCTCAGTCTGCAGTGACTGTTCGATAGCACTCCATGGCTCCCCAGTGCTCTTGCGGAAAAGGCCAAGCCACAGCCTGAGGCCCCAGGCCCTGCTTAGCTCTCCAGAAGAGCTTCTCACCATCCAGCACCCAACCCACTCCTTCCCAACTCTGCACCTCCCTGCATAAGCCCTGTTCACTCATCCCCGCTCACACCCCACTCAACCCCGCTACCACTCCCGCTCACTCACCCCCATTCACACCCCGCTCACTCTCCCGCTCACTCACCCCATCACACCCCACTCATCCCCGCTCCCACCCCACTCATCCCCGCTACCACTCCCGCTCACTCACCCCCACTCACACCCCACTCAACCCGCTCACTCACCCCATCACACCCCACTCATCCCCGCTCACACCCCCCCACTCATCCCCACTCACTCCATCACACCTCCACTCACTCACCACCACTCACCCCCACTCTCTCACCCCTAGGCCTTCACACAGGCTACACCACCAGCCTCT
Organism: Chlorocebus sabaeus; assembly: GCF_047675955.1. NCBI lineage: Eukaryota > Metazoa > Chordata > Mammalia > Primates > Cercopithecidae > Chlorocebus > Chlorocebus sabaeus. Next base: position 62,445 of record NW_027328054.1, on the reverse strand, counting down.
CCTCCACCAACTATTACTTGACTAAATGCTCTCAACCCTCTGGTTCTAGACTAAAGAGGCTTCCCTAACCCAGGGCCAAGTGCTGCCCCGCCATCACGCCATTCACCCTTTTGTGGCTTCTGTGGCCTGAAGCTCACATTCCCACGCTCAGTCTCTGCCACCCGAGGACCCCACAAGCCCCATTTGTGGGTGGGGCCTGGCACACTGCACAACGAGCTGCTTTTGCATGAACTGCTCTGCGGCTTTGGGCAATCACCCGCCCCCGTGTCCTCTGTGAAGTGGGATGACAGGTGCGCAGGCTGCCAACATACCAAGCAGATAACACGGGCACAAGAACTGGTGTTCAGGGCCTGGCTCATGGTGGGGCCCGAAGTCCCAGCGCAGCCGAGCCTGCCTTGATCCCAGGGTTATGTCTAGGAATTCCCAGCATGCAGGACTTTCAGTGCCCAAGGCAGGATGGTCCCTGGGCAAACCAGGAAGAGCTGGCTGCCTCAGTAGGCCACAGAGGGCCTGGCCCTGCATGGGAACCGCCTGTCTCCAGGGCGCTTGCCAACATCTGCTGCTGGACATGGCTCAGCACTTTCGATGGTGCAAAAACCACCACTTGTTTCTGAATCATAAACCCCAGGTGAGCCCTGACCCGAGTGGCCCCAGAAGGCTCACAGGAGGAACTAGGGCACTCACTCTCCACATGGCCTATTTCTACGGTGACCAGAAGGGCCCACTCATAGTAGCCCTTGCCCTGCTGGGCTGGGCCCTGGCGGGTGCAGAGGTGGCCCAGCTGCAGGAGTACGTGGGTGAAGTCTCGGCCACACTCCCTGCAGGGCAGCCTCGAGAACAGCTGCATGGCCCCCAGGAGGTAGTGCTGGGCCAGCCTGCTGGCACTTGCATGCAGGCACAGGGTCCCGAAATTGGCCAGCACCACTGCCTGGTTCCTCCAATGGCCCAGGTCCCAAGCCGCTCATAAGGCGCAGTAGTAGCCCTCAGCTGCCTGCCTCGTCCGGCCTGTCCTCTTCACAGCCACGGCCAGCATGTTGGCCATTACACCCTCTGGTCCTCTCTGGCCACCACTGCATCCTGGACAGACTGCAGGATGTTCAGGGTCACCAGGCTCTGTCCATGAAGCACGTGAAGCCAGGCCAGGGCCACCAGGCAGTCCACGATGGCACGGACTCTGGTCATGAAGAGGCCAGCTTTCTTGGCCGCCCCTCGGGCATGTGCCAGGCACTCAGTCAGCTCCTCCTCGTCGCTAAAGCTGCAGAACATGCTGCTCAGCCATGGCAGTGCCACGTCGTACAGGCCACAGAAGCTGGCCTTGTACCCGGGGGCGTTCAGGAACAGCAGCAGTGAGCTCAGGGCCTCTGGGTCCTCCCAGTCGTCCTCAGCTTCCAAGAAGAAGGAGGGGTCCTCGGGGTCCTGCAAGCTCACGTTGCTGGATGCCGCACAGAGACCCCAGGACGCTGGCTCCAGGGGGCAGCCTGGGCAGGTCTTGCATTGTTCCAGAACATTCTTCACCTTCGACAGGGTCTCCTGTGGATCCAGGCCCAGACAAGATGGAGGTATTTCTGCAAGTCACAAAAACACCTAGACATATTAGAGTCCGGCAGTGAGTCCTTGGTCCACTGGGGGCAGGGTCCCCCCATCCCTGCCCTCTGTGTCCCCGGCGCAGCTTGCCATGAGCCCTTTAGAATTATGTGCAACGCAAACTCGGGGCCTGGAGCACGTACGAACTCCGGCACTACGGGGACAGAGAGAACACGCAGGCCCGTGGCCCGACTCTCCTACAAAATCACCCTCCTGTCCTGTTTTGTCGCCCACCTGACAGCAAGGTTTTAGGAGACTGTGTCAGAACAGTGACCCCTCAGAGATGCCTTTCCCTTTAGAAAGAATCAAAGCCTTCTAACTGGACCCATGAATATGCAGCACCACAACTACAAATGTAACTTCTGTCAGCATATTGGGCCCCCCGGTGGGGTACAGGAATCCATGAAATCCTCAACAGCCAATCAGAGCTATGGATCAGCTCAAAAGCTGCTATGCAAAATTGGTAAAGCCACCGACGGCACAGGACAGGGGTGTTGTACCCATGTGCCCAGCTCCGTGCAGGGAAACGGACCATCCCTGCAGGAAGGATGGGAAAGCTTCCAGGCCCCTGTGGCCACCTTCACCGTGGATGGTCTGAAAACCTGAAGCCCACGGTTCCTAAAGGGTTAACAAAGGCCAGACTGCTCCAGCAGCCCACTGGTGTCTGCTGGCTTTGGTGGATTCCTAGCCAAAGCCCCCTCCCAGAGGTGAGCAAACAAGCGCATTTCCTGTTGGAAAACCTGGGATGAAAGGAGGCATTACTGGGAAGGGAAAAACCTAGATTTAAACCGACCCTCTGTTTCAAGCTCACATGCAAAAAATATGTTCAATACAAACTGCCTCCTTATTCATCTGTAAAGCCTTAGAATTAAATAAATAAATAAATATGATTTAGAGGCAAATGTCTGACTTGACTACACTAGATTAGCTAAGAAATCGCCCCCACCCAGCAGAGGCACACAGCCCCTCCCAGCCACTACCCTGGCCTCCGGGGCAGCTGGAGAGCCACGTGCCTTTGCTCCAGTGACTTTGGCAGAGGGTGGAACCACCCCCTCCCTGAGGCAAACCTACAACAGCCTTCCCTTCCCCCCTGGCTCCCCTCAGGAAGGAGAAGACCCTTCAGGGACCTCAGTTGAGGCCCCTGCAACCTAAGGCTCTGAATTCTGCTACCCGCTGAGGGCAGTGTGGCCTCCCATCTCTGAGGCAGAGCACAGGGTGAACTGCAGCTTCTCCAGGTCATGAAAAAGGAACCCACAGCTACATGTGGGTCCCAGCAGTGGAAAGGATGCCCCATCTCGGTTGGGGACCAGGCGGGGGTCAGCATGTTCATTGGAAGAAATGTGGGACCTCAGGGCCTCCAGTGTCAGAGTAGACGGGAGGTTCAGGCCCACCTCAGGCGATGTCTCTCAAGTCCCCGGCCCACACCACAGAGGGGTGACAGCCGCATCCAATGCCCACCGTACTCACCTCTGTCCCCTCCCCTGCCATTACTCCAAAGCCCAGCTCATAACCAGAGAAGCCTGAGCCACGGACAAAACCTACCTTGTTCCTGCGGCTGCTCGGTCTCAGCTTCCTCTACTGAGTCTGGCAAGGGAGAACAGAGAAGCAATGAACACCCCCAGCCAGCACCTCTGGTCCCATGTCAGGTTGAGCTGGTGTCGGTGTTGCAGGATGAGAGCATTGCAGGGTGCAAGGGTTGAAAGTCATATCGTCCTCTTCCCTCCTGGATCATGGGAACAACATCACTGTGTGGTGTACACTTTCTGCGATATTGGGAGTAACATTGTCTTCTGTGCCTTGGAATATTAAGGACAATATCACGGGGGGACGTGTACATCTTCTGCAATATTGGGAATAATATTATCCTCTCTCTCCCTGCATACTAAGAAAGATATCACAGAGTACGTGTTCACCTCCTGTGATATGGGGATTGATACCATCTTCTCCCCTTCCAGATATCAGGAAGAGTATCACACGGGGGTGTACGGTGTCTGAGATACTAGGAGTAATATCAACCTCTCAGCCTTGGAATATTAAGAAGAATATCACAGGGTGGATGTACACCCCCTGCCATATTGGGAGTAACATCAGCCTCTCCTCTCCATGGATATTAGGAACAATATCCCAGGCTGGGTGTACGCCTCCTGCTCTATGGGGAATCATATCTTCCTCTCCCAGGATATTAATAACAATATCACAGGGTGGGTGAACACAGCCTGCGATACTGGAATTATTATCATCCTCTCCCCCTCCAGATACTAGGAACCATATCACAGAAGAGCTGTACCCTCCCTGGGATATTGGGAGTAATATCATACGCTTCTTCCATGAATATCAGGAGCAATATCACCGGGTGGCTGTTCATTCATTGTTATGTTGGGAGTCATGTCATATTCTACCCCTCTCAATATTAGGATCAGTGTCACAGGGTGAGTGTATACCTACTGTGGTATTAAAACTAAAATCATGCTCTCTGTCCCTAGATATTAGGAACAACATCACAGGTAGGTGTTCACCCCCTGCAGTATTAGAAGCAATAATATGATTAATTAGCAAACATCAATCATCGATTTTAATAATTATCAGGCTAGTCTCGAACTCTTGACCTCAGGTGATCTGCCCGCCTCAGCCTCCCAAAGTGCTGGAATTACAGGCGTGAGCCACGGCACCCAGCCAACACTACTTGACATCCCTTTTTTGACCTCAAATTTAGCATGCGGAAAACACACTTTTGATTCCCCCTACTATAACCCACTCCTCCCATAGTCTTCCCGATCCCAATAACAGCATCTCTAGTCTTCCAGTTACTCAGGCCAAAATCCTTGACATCATCCTTAAAACTTCTTTTTCTCTCTCTTGTCATCCAACCCATTTAAACTCTCCTTTCAAAATATGTGCCAGACCTAACCACTTCTCACCTTCCTCATCATTTCTAACCAGGTCCAGCCCTCATCATAGCGCTCTGGGTTACGGCAAAAGCCTCCCAATCGCCAGGCACAGTGGCTCACGCCTGTAATCCCAGCACTTTGGTAGGCCAAGGCAGGTGAATCATCAGAGGTCAGGAGTTCAAGACCAGCCTGGCCAACATGGTGAAACCCCTCTACTAAAAATATAAAAAATTAGCCGAGCATGGTGGTGGGCGCCTGTAATCCCAGCTATCCGGGAGACTGAAGCAGGAGAATCACTTGAACTCAGAAGGCAGAGGTTAGAGTGAGCCGAGATTGTGCCATTGCACTCCAGCCTGGGTGACAAGAGCGAAACTCCATCTTAGAAGGTTTAAAAAAAAAAAAAAAAAAAAAGCCTCCCAACCCACCTGTCTCCTTCCACCTTTCACCCTGCCCTGCATTCTACCTTCCTCTCTCAAACATTTCAGAAAAAATAAAATTATATCCACAGAGAGGGAAAGTACAAATGGGGTGAAATGTTTGGGGAATCTGAGGGAAGAGTATATGGGAATTGTCTGTACTATTTTTGCAACTTTTCCATAAGTCTGAATTATTTCGAATTCAAGAGTTAAACAAAGAAAAAAAAAAAAACACTATCTCCCTTTGTGAATCCATCCTGTCTTTCCCCTGGCAACTTAAGGACACTCTCAACTAACACATCTATTTTTTCATGAACACTAAAAGAACCCTTGCCGAGTTTTGACTTTCTGTGCTTGGCAGTAGAAGTGTGTGTGTGTATGTGTGTGGTGTGTATGTATATATAGAGAGGGAGAAATATATATATGAGTATATATATAAATATATACTATATTTACAATGGTAATGTATATATATATAAATATATGTGTGTGTGTAGATATATATAATACGTACCCCATAGCCTGTCCTTAACCAGTTCTAAACTTAGTCCGAAAAACACACACCTAAGCACAGAATTTCAAAATAATACGATGAATATTTTGATAGAGGGATGTGTTGCTATGGAACACGCTGCTAAGACACAAAACCTCCTAGATGGGACAATGAATGAACGAAGTTTGCACCTATAGGCACCCCCTCTGATATCCCCTCAAACGTTTATAGTTATATGCATTTGCTTCCGCCAGGACCCCTATTTCATAAGGGTTAGTTCTAGAGTCTAGCAAGTTCCTACTACAGCTGGCACACATATGCCATTCAAAAAACAGTGGTGGAGTGAATGACGAGTTAAGAACCGTTTGTCAGCCAGTGCTCAGTAATACAACATGCACTGGTATGCAAATGATATTTTTGTTGAAAGCAACAGCAGGATCACAAATTATCTTTCCAGAGAAAGCAAACCTCAAAAGCTTCTTTACCCTACTAAAGCACATTATAAGAATCTCCCCTTATATAAAAGAAAACCTCCTCATTCGTTATCCATGGCATGTAAACCTAATAAGCCTCCGTCTCTGATGACATCTCTTCCATCCCCAGGGCTAGATAAAGGAGGTTCCAGAAACCATGGTAGTTGTGAAGGTGGCTCCCAGCTCTGACAGTCTTGAACCCTGCATGCGTGGAGGACACACAGCAAAAGAACAGCAGAGGGAAGCATCATCAGACTTCGAATATGTTTGAACCAGAGATAGCAAATAGGCTGCAGCCAACTGAAAACACCAGAGATTCATGGTGTTCACCTGAGGGGTTGTGCTCTTAAAAAACAAAAATAAAAAATAAAAATTAAAAAATTAAGAAAGGAAGGGGTCAAGAATCCATCAGGTCTGACTGAGACGTGTATCAGTGACTAACACCCCGTATGGCAAAAGTACTCCGGTGCGCTTTGGGTACTTACAGCTTCAGCAGTATTCAAAGGCGTGTGCTCCCCTAAGACTAAGCCATGGGAATACCCCCAGCAACACTGCCAGGAGAAACGTCTCCCATGGATTTGGCTAGAAATACAGTTGTCTTTAACAAATTCACACTGAATAAATCCTGACTTATTAGAGCCTGTGAGAATGGCATTCTCAATGATAACAGTTATCACTACAATCTCCAAACATCTGCGATCCTGCAGGGAGGAGCTGTGACAGTGCAGGCCACAGGCCACATGTCCAGAATGTTTCCCAGATTGCCTGTTACAGAATAAAAGAAATGAATCCCCCCCCAAGAATGTCTTCACTCACATTTAGCCAGTTGTTCCTTTGTGTGCATCTCTGTGCTAAAATGGCCATTCTTCCCCACAGCCTGAAGTCATATGCTAAAATAAAAGAGACTCACATGAAGTCAGAACCATGCAGATGCAAGGAAACCACCACAAAGGAAATGGGCTGGAGAGTGTGGCCAGGAGGATGGTACTTCCCAGGAAGCAATTACTTCATCTCTGCCCATGAAGCAGGCAGCTGTTATTGTCCCCCAGGCCCACGCCAGCCACTCAAAGTAGGTTCTAACCAAACTACCTCCAACAAGCAATATAAATACACCACACAATTGGCTTCCGAAAGGACACCTTGCAACCAACAAGAAACTGTTAGCACAACTTTGACAAACTGTACAACTAAAAACCTTGGAAAGGGATAAACACTGCCACATTTTGACTCAAATACTGCTACGTGGTAGCACCGCAATAATTCACTGAAACAAAAGAATGAATGAGGAATACGTTTATATAGGAATCAGAGGAAGCATGACTAATCATTTAAAGAAATAGGTCAAGAAACTGCTAGGTTCAAATGCTACCGTGAGACACTGTCAGGGCCTTAGGCAAATTCATTTCTCTTGGTCATGTTTCTAGGTTCATCAAAAACCAGCTTTGGATTAGGGAATCTATTGCTTCCCCAAGTCTTCCTTCTGTGATTCCAGCCCAGATTTTAGGACTGCTCTCCCACTTGGTATATGAAAGCACTTTCTATGTATAAAAGCAAGAGTGCATTTCTGTGTTGAATGCGGTTTGGGACCTACTCTATGAGGCAGAATATCATCATGTAACTTTAAACGTGACGACAAGGCGCACTCTAGATAAGGATAACACATAAGATGTGGCCATACACCTGTGCATGCCTGACAGGGAGATGGGGAAGTCTCATTTAATGTTCCTGTTGCACCTGAACATCCTCAGTCCACGTCAAGTTCACAACGTCCTTCTGACATCAAACCACAGGTATCACATACTTTTCCATACTTTCCACCCAAGATTAAAATATGCAGAGCACCGTGATAAAGACACCTCCATTCCCAGCATGTTGGCTTTCATTCCGTAGAATTACATACTTTCGGTGCAAAATGGTGACCAGGTTCCAGCGGCAAGCAAGACTGGGCTCAGTGGGGACAGCAGGCCCTGCAGGAGCCACCACTCCTGTCGCCACAGTCTGATGCAGCTGCAGAGAAGCTGTGGCTGAGGCCATTCACTTTGTGAGAGAACCGCACAGGAGGGAAAAGGTAGGGAAGAGGGCAATGTCATGCTTCTGAGCCCAAGCCAAGGAATCGCATCCCCTGTGACTTGCACTCATATGCCCAGATGACCTGAAGTAACTGAAGAATCATGAAAGAAGTGCAAATGCCCTGTCCCACCTTAACTGATGACATTCTACCACAAAAGAAGTGAAAATGACCGGTCCTTGCCTTAAGCGATTATATTATCTTGTGAAATTCCTTTTCCTGGCTCAAAAACCTCCCACACTGAGCACCTTGTGACCCCCACTCCTGCCCACCAGAGAACAACCCCCCTTTGACTGTAATTTTCCTTTACCTACCCAAATCCTATAAAACGCCCCCACCCTTATCTCCCTTCGCTGACTCTCTTTTTCAGACTCAGCCCGCCTGCACCCAGGTGATTAAAAAGCTTTATTGCTCAAACAAAGCCTGTTTGGTGGTCTCTTCACAGGGACGCGCATGACAGGCAGGTGCAGAGCCAGGGAAGGACCAGTGATGAGAACAGAAAGGAATGCGTCTCCCTGTACACACACTCGGATTTTATGACAATGTGCGCAGGGGGCTGAACTGGATGCCTGAGAACATTCCTCCAAGTTCTTTTGCTGATTTTCTAAATATTGGTGTAAAATCTGAACTCAGACAAAATTTTTTTAAATCGCTTCAATCAACATCTTTGTCTAGTGCTCAGCATCATATCTACATGATCATCTATAAAACCAACTTCTGTTCTAAGGCTCACATCTTCCTATTAAGTCCCAGGGATTTTACAAGGGAATGCACCTCTCATTCGCATCAAGAACACACACAACTACTGTTAAAGAAATGATTAAATTGCTTACATAATTTTTTAAACACCCAGATTTGAAATACAACAGAGACAACTTTTTGATAGCTCTGCTTTCCAACTGCGAACTGCGAGTGGAGAAAATAACCTACCATGATTTCTAACTAGTCAACAACCTGTCTTCCCTGGCTGCAGTAGGGGCAATCTTTCTGAGCTCAGGATGAAAAAGAACCCAGCTGGTTAGGGGACAGACAATCATCAGTTCTCAGTGGACTTCCCGGGTCCCAAATCCCCATGTGACACGTGGAAGTAAACAGCTATCATTGACCAAGCATCTGAATGCTTATCTCACCTCGCCATCTGATTCTCCTGCCATGCAAATTTAAAATTAATAAGCCTGCTATTAGAGAACAGAGTTGGTGCTACATCTGTCTTCCTAAAATTATGGATAATTACCAGCCCACAATGGCTTCTAATCAGATTTGAGTAGTCCCTTAGACAGGAAGCTAAAGTGCCTCAGCCCTAAACTGAGAAGAAAACAGAAACTGGAATGCTCTAGGTTTGATTTTTTCCCCCTTGTTCTAAAGTTGCTGTTCACGAATCTCCTTCTACTGTCTTGTTTATAAAATGTATGAGAAACAGGGAAATTCAAAGACATGATAGAAATGGCCACGTTTTCTAGGTACAAACTTTGTGAACATTATTTTTAGGTGCTGGGCTTTTTCTCCACAAATTGTGAGCCTGGAGTACATTTTCTCCCTCGTGGTTACACATTCAGAGTCAGGGAAAGTGGCTTTAGGAGTAAAGAGGGGAGTGCAGTGAGAAGTGACCGGACACTGAGAAGGACAGACAGGGACTCTACCTTGGTGGCCTACAGCATTCCTGGGCCTCCGACTTTACTTTTCTATCTGTACAAGGGATCTAAAGGCCCGTGATTCTAGGCCATGACAGCTCTTCATACACACATACGCAAACATCACACGCCTGTGTGAAAAGCTGTGACACTTGGCTGATTTCCTGAAGAAGTTATCTTGTATCATTTCTACTCAAGTACTCCACCTCCTTCCAGACAATTATCTGAGGATGATGGGCTATCCCACAGCCATGTGTGTAACCTCTGCTGCTTATGATCCCTGTTCATATAGCATTTTCCAAAAGCATTTGGTGTGAACTGACAGAAGAAAGAAGAATAAGGTTCTTTCAGCCCATTCATTCATTCATTCATTCATTCATTCAACAAATATTGACTATCTATGTGCCAGGCACTGGTGATATAACAGCGAACATATATTTTTGTAGGTAGCGACAGACAACCAAAAAGTATGTTAAAGAGTGATCAATACTGTAGAGGAAAATACACCAGGAAACAGGAAAGAAGAATACCCCTAGCCACCCTACACTGGGGTGACGCTAGTGTTACAAAATGGAAACAGCGGCCGGGGGCGGTGGCTCACACCTGTACTCTCAGTTCTTTGGGAGACTGAGGCAGGCAGATCACCTGAGTTAAGGAGTTCAAGATCAGCCTGACCAACATGACGAAACCTTGTCTCCACTAAAAACATAAAAATTAGCTGGACGTGGTGGCACACACCTGTAATCTCAGTTACTCAGGAAGCTGAGGCACAAGAATCACTTGAACCTGGGAGGCAGAGGTTGGAGTGAACCGAGATCGTGCCACTGCACTCCAGCCTGGGTGACAGAGCAAGACTCTGTCTCAAAAAATGTAATAAAAAAAAAATGTAAACAGAGAATAAGATACCAAAAGAAAGAACATGAACGATTAATTGTAACGAAAGCCTTTGTAAGCTGATTCTTTCCTTCCTGGATCCTTGTCCCTTACAAATGGAAAAAGAGGGCGAAGAGGGGGTAGCATCCAAATGATGTTGTAAGATGGCTTCGGGTTTCAGATGTCTGACAGCCATACTCATGTACTTCAAGGAAAAAGCTCTAGCTCTATAAGCAATCTGGGCAATGGTTTAATGATCCTGTAAGATCAGTACCATATTCTCTCATTTTTCATAGATGAGGAAACTGAGGCATAGAAAGGCTAAGTAAATTGTCCATGGTCACAGGTGATTTAGAAACTTTTCTTCAAACTTTCAAAAGTTAACTACTGCCACTATTACACATGGGTTTTTGTTTGTTTGTTTTTGTCTGTTTTGAGACAACGTCTTGCTCTGACCAGGCTGGAGTGCAGTGGCGTGATGATGGTTCACTGCAGCCTCGACTTCCTGGGCTCAAGTGATTCTCGCACCTCAGCCTCTCCAGTAGCTGGGATTACAGGCATGAGCCACCACACCTGGCTAATTTTTTAATTTTTATTTTTTGTAGGGATGGGCTTTCACCATGTTGCCCAGACTGGTTCCAAACTCTGGGCTCAAGAGATCCTCCCAGGTTGGCCTCCCAAAGTGCTGGGATTCCAGGTGTAAGCCACTGTGCACAGCCCTACACATGTGACTTATACAAAGTCGGAGCAATGAGCAGGAAGAGAACAGAGACTTCAGCGAGTCTCCTGGCTGTGGCAACGCCATATCCCTCCTCCATACCGTAATGTGTCTACACCCACCAAGCTCCTAGACGTTGAAGGCAGGTCAGCTCAGAGACGAAACAGCAGTCAAGAAAGAGAAGATGCAGACACGCGTCTTGATTTCAGCTCGAGCGTGCCTCTCTGCCCTGCAGCTGCACAGGCAGAAACCAGGGGCCGTGAGTCTGAGGCAGTGTGTTCGGTTCGTGGCAGGTAATCTTTTGGGAGACCATTCCATACAATTAGTGTTACACTTCTCAAAAAGGAAGTGTGAGTTTTATAGAAAAATCGATTCCATTTGGGAGAAAGGCCTAATAAAACCACAAAAGGATAACACATTCATACAACAACAAATTCAATTCATCTGTCACAAACTGAAATCCCAAAGCCATCTGGGCACACAGCTGCTTTTTCTGAGCTGAAATTCAACTCCAGTTGAGAAACAGGTCAACTTTTCTAAAAAGATTTCTTTTTCACATGCCTTCAATAAAAATTCCTTTCCCTCACTTGTCATTTTCCAGATTTAATGACTCTGTTGGCCTTTCTCTCATTTAGGCCGTGAACACTGACTGCATGTCTACTATGGCCAGGACTCCAAGGGAGGCACCCTAGGGAACACAGATGACCGCAGCACAGCGACAACCTCAAGGAGCACACACGGGGAAGGCAAGATGATACAATCGAAGACTTCACACAGAAAAGAACTTGGCATCCGTACCCCGTCCCATTTCTAGAAAACAACGATGCTGACTTAGGAACATTTACCGAACAGCCTACAGTGTGGAGGCAGCACGAGGGGGCTCCATGCGGGGAAGAGCACCTTCAGAAGGGGGCGTGCAAGCAACGTGGTCGGCAGGAGACGCCCCCACGCACAAGGACCAGCCTGAGGGCCTGCAGAAATGCCCATGCATCTGGGAAGAGGGAGAGAGGACAAGATACTTAAATGCTCCAAAATGAATAGAAGCCTCCCAAGAACCACCCCCGAAATGGGGCAGGGATTTACAAAAGACCAAACCGAGCATGCGCAGTTACCTGATCATAGCGCCACGAGAGTGAGCTATCAAGGAAGAAACAGGGTCACTAGAAGCCTGAGCCTCTACTCGCAGCTCTGCGACTCATTCACCCTATGACCTTGGTGAAGGCTCTTAGCTTCTGTGAACCACAAGAGAATCACAGGAAAACAGAAGATATGAAAACTGCTCTGCCTTTTTCACAGAACTGCTGAGGGAATGAAATCAGATAATGGATTTTAAAATTCTCTGTGAATTACAAAGCAAAATGCAAACATACGAAATCATTCCTACCATTAATAACAGCACTATCAAATTAAGAGCAGAGTTAAGACCACTGCATTTTCCACCCCCCGACTCCCAAGAGAAATAGTGAGACCAGCCGATGTATTTGGGCAACCCCAGTATCTAGGCTTTGAGAGCCTCACATCGCTCATGAACTCTGACAGTATCACTCCAGCCCAGTGCTCATGAAGTTCTCCAAGACAGCCAACTGACAGAAAATACTACAGCTTTTTCAGCTGGGCTTGAAGCCCTCCAAGTTCACAGCACAGCTAAACAATGAAGAAGAGGTTTTCTGCCACTAGACTCAAAACCTGGCTTTTGTAGATTCCCACAGAAAGAACATTCAAGGCCAGGCGTGGCAGCTCATGCCTGTAATCCCAGCAATTTGGGAAGCCGAGGCAGGAGGATCACCTGAGGTCAGAAGTTCAAGAACAGCCTGGCCAATATGGCAAAGCCCCATGTGTACTAAAACTACAAAAATTAGCCGGGCATGCTGGCGGGCACCTGTAATCCCAGCTACTCGGGAGGCTGAGGCAGGAAAATCGCTTGAACTCAGGAGGCCGAGGTAGCAGTGAGCTGAGGTCACGCCACTGCACTCTAGACTGGATGACAAGAGGGAAACCCCATCTCAAAAAAAAAAAAAAGAAAAAAAGAGCATTCTTTTTTGCTGATGTTAAATTTCCTGTGCTTAACACAGAGAAATCATACAACACTGAAATCCTGAAAAACATATCATAAAAAGCATTTAGTGACTGAAAAGACATTCAATATAACCTGCAACAGTGAGTTCCCCTCCTCTTTCCAGTCAGCTCCACTAACGCTGTGACCCTTAACAATGCTTCCACTACCACAGAGGAAAATTAATAGAACCGCTTACCCCTCTCAGCTGACAGCTAAACCACTGTTTCTCCCTGGGCTCACTAAAGATGACCTTTACCCAAAACCAGGCTGCAACGACCCTGTAGATGTTGACTAACAATTTCAAAATTCCCATATTCTTTGTCCACTCCTAAGGAAGATGAACTGAAGCCAGGTGTCTCCAAGTCAGAACTAACAGAGGCCTTAAACATCAGATGGCCCATTCCCTTCTTTGACAACCGGGAGATCTAAAGCTGAGCTTATGGAAGAAAACAGCCTGTTTAGTAACAAAGTGAAAACTAAACCCTAGTCACCCAACCTCTGGTCTGGAACTCCTGCGACAATCCACCGCCCATACAGGATGAGTCTCCCTAACCAGAAACTCCAAAATCCACAACTTTTGAGTGCCGACGTGACACTCAACGAAATGTTCATTGGAACAGCTCAGACTCTGGATTTTTGAATTCAGGAGGCTCAACCAGCAAGTATAGTACAAATATTCAAAAATCCAAAAATATAAAAAAATCTGAGACACTTCTGGTTCCAAGCAGTTTGGATGAGGGATATTCAACCTGCATTTTTTTTTTTTTCTCTAATGAAGGAAATTAAAAACGAGGCCCGAGCAAAGTCATTCAATCCATACTAAAGTCATTCAATAGTTTAATTAGTACCCATTTAAAGTTAAGTGCTACCCGCAGATATTTAAAAGGATGAATACTTACATGCCTATAATCTCAGAACTTTGGAAGGCCGAGGCGGGAGGATCACCTGATGTCAGGAGTCCAAGACCAACCCGGCCAGCATGGTGAAACTCCATCTCTACTATAAATGCAAAAATTAGCCGGGCATGGTGGCGCACACCTGTTATGCCAGCTACTCGGGAGGCTGAGGCACGAGAATCGCTTGAACCTGGGGGGAGCACGTTGCAGTGAGCCGAGATCACACCACTGTACTCCAACCTGGACCACAGAGCAAGACTCTATCTCAAAAAAAAAAAAAAGAAAGAAAGAAAATTTAAATTGTGTTTTCACATGGAGCCCATGTTCCCAGAACACAAGCCCTGCTCTATGCTCCAAGGGCACACAGGGTGCCCCTTTATCTTAATGCTCACCATATTCCATGGCAGCCATTGGCACGTGTCTGTCCATCACACTAGACTTCCTGCGCATGAGGCAGGGATCATATATTATTACCTTTCTGTCCCCAATGTCTGGCCTAGAAGACACTCAGTAAATGATTCCTGAACTAAGTCAGTTACTAAGATATGTTAAACTTGTATTAACAAAATTGATTTAATAAGTTTGCCAATGCAGCGCTCATACCACTCAGCTTAAATCTCAACCTGCGGATTTATCTTGTGTTCTGCTAGATTATCACCTATTAACATTCAGGAGGCACCTAGTATATGCTAGGCATTACTAATTGCTGGGGACCTAGTAGTGACAAAACAACATTCCTTGTTCAAAGGCAAGTTCTAGTATAAAGAGGAATAGAAGGAACAGGCTAGATTGATGAGAGAGCTAAGAAAAGGACAGGCTGCCATGGGAAGCACCTGGTCTTGTCTGGATGGTACACAGTTAACAAAGTCTGAGTGCTTCATATAGCATAAGATCATCTCCTCCAAATCAGCGAATGAAGCTTTGATTCCCCAGTACCAGAAATCACCATAAAGGTGTGCACAGCCCCAAGCTTAGAGTAGGAAGTGAAACCAAACAAACAAACAAAGCTCCAAGTTCCAGAGGAAACGGTCCAATTATGAAATCCTCTGGCTACGTTCAATTGAAATTCAAGGTATTCAAGAGGCCAATATTTAAGTGATAAATTCACCCAACCGCTTAAAACTAAAGTAGTCTTTGATTCAAGGGGTAAAGGTATAGTACCTTTTACAAATTTATTAGCTCTTAATATTTACATTTAAATATGATGATGATGGTGTAATAATAACTTTACTGAGTAGTTACTATGTGTTAGGCACCAAACTAGGCACTTTACACACACATTTGCACGATCATGTGAGATGATAATTACCCCTTGTCATTCCATTTCATAGATGAAAGTCAGGTTTATATATGCTTAAAAACTTGTCCCAAATGACACAGCTAGTTAGCAAATCCCAGGCAGCCTGACTCCATAGGCCTTGTTTAAAGAAGTAATATTTATAATCTGTCCAGCACAGCGGTGGTACAAACAAGAGTTCAATAAATGCCTAAAAGGTACTTCATACCCAAAATCGTTTCCTGCCAATCAAACTGGACTTACAATGGTTCTGCATAACCAACTGTCAAATCATTGTTCCATGAAGAAAAGGTGGAATGGGTAGAGATCAGAATAGAGTGAATAACTGGTCAATGTACTTCATGACAGGTAGTAACAGGATGTGGCATTTAGGCTATTTCCACACTTGTTTGCATAACACTTTTTCACAGTTCTAAAGCACAAGAACCATTCTAAGCTGGTGAAAGCATAAGGCATGTCTATGATCCAGGACTCCAATTCACTGTGGATCAGTGGATCTCAACCTTTACTCAACCTTTAGGGTATATCAGAACCACCTGGGGGTTTTTAACGGCATTATAGCTGCCCAGGCTCCATTCCTGCAGATTCTATTTCAACTGGTCTGGAGTAAGCACGCCTGTGTTTTTCACAGCGCCCCAGATGCAGCTAGGTTTGCAAACCACTGTCCAAGATGCTCTCACACTTCCGCTCGGTTCAACACACACTCACTGAGATTCTAAGCACTATGAATCGGATTAAGTTAACAAGTCAGGCTCCACTCCCTAATAATATTGGCAAAGAAACCAATATCAGAGATTTATTCCAGTCCAAACCAAATAAATTACCGGGTGAAAAAAATGCCCTGGCATAGTTTTTCCTACAAAACAACTTCCTGCGTCTTCCTGGTCCGTAGCCTAGAGACTGACTCTGAGCCATGAGAATTCAGAATCAGGGGAAAATGCCAGTTTGAGGCATCTGCCTGCCAGTTTGAGGCATCTGCCACACTCCTAGCACACCCCCAAAAGCGTCCAGCTACATTTCACATCCACTGTCCTAACAGGGGTCGAAATAGGGAAGAGCAGTGCAATACAGAAAACAGAGCCTGCTCTGCTCGGCATCAAAAGGCTGGAGAATTCCAGTCCTAGCCCTGCTACCAATCCATCTGGTCACTTCTCTCTGGTCCTGGTGTGGCCAACAGTTACGCGAGAGGGTGAGGCATAAAAACACAGATGTCAGGCAAGCTCCAGCATCCAAAATACATAGAAATTAAAAAGCATTAAGGTGATATCAAGGAAAGTATGCCATCAACCAGAAAAGTAACTGAAGTATTCCTTTTCCCATTCTTAAGAAATCAAAAGTGGAAGCAAAAAATTGAACAATCAGCCTACCAAGTAGACTGGGGCAACAGAATACACTCACGGATTCTGTTCACAACAGCGGGAGTGACAGACCAAAAGGAGAACGGCAGAGCGTCCCTCTCCCCTCTGTCCACTCATGCAACCAGCACGTGAGTGCGTCCACATGCAGCTCCCAGTCTCCTGTTCCACTGACGCCAGAGTCCACTCACTGCAAGCCTACTAAGTGCCACATGTGCTATGATGCTCCCTCATCTCATCACCATAGACGTCCCTGCTGGAGGTGAGTATGTGACAGACGAAAATCACGGAGGCCTAAGGAGGTTGAGACCCGCATTCCCACTGCGGTGAGGGTGTGCTTGAGAGGGACCCCACGGCTGAGCCCTCCATGCCGCTCTCCTCAGGAATCACTCCCAGACCAGAGCAACGAGGGTGGATTTTCTTCCTCTCACTATTTTCAGCCCCTTGGCTGACCCACCGTTCCCCAGAAAGCTATCGAGTTCTGGCAGCTCTGAGTCCACAAAGCCATAAACGCACGGGACACACAGCCCATCTGTCTCTAACGGGTCTTTTACTTGTCATGCTGGTCATTTCAAAGAGCAGATGAGTTAAGAAAGACTTGGCAAGTTACCACGAAATGACCCCTCCACTCCTTCCTGGGGAAAGGGTGACTAGTTAGCAGTCAGGCCGGCTTTCTTCCCCCACTCCCTGCATTCCTGTCCCCAAGGAGCCACAGACAATCCCACCAAATAGAGGCAGGAGACAGCCGCCTCCTTCCTACAGCTGGAGGGGGGAAGGGTCCTCTCGGGCCTTTCTAACTGCATGAAAACCAAACTGTGAGCTGTACTGACCCGGGCCTCACCCATGTTGCAGTCACGTACAACACAGGTGCCCAGTGGTATCATCAGGCAGAACTACGAATGTGCTTTCCATCGTTTTCATACAATGATTCCAGAACCGTTATCCACACAGTTCCACTTCTCACACATAAGACGTACTTCACGGATTACACAGCATGTTCACCATGCCCCTCATCTGCTCCTCCCAGCAGCCTTGTGTGATCCCTTGAGTATGCTTCCTCATACTGAGGTTTGAAACCAAAACTTTCTCAAGAACATCCAGCTAGTGTTAGAACCAGGATATGAGGGCTTCTGATTCTAGAACCAGTATTTGTGCCACTGTTCCACATGGGCCCCTCCAGGGATTTCTGCCTGATCTTAAAATGCAGACAGCAAATCTGTCTCTCTACAGTCCTCGGGATCCCTATAGGCAAGAAGTCAAACTTCTAACAGAAAGCTTATACTTATTTGGAAGGCTACCTGGGATATTTCTTTTAAGTTAGTTTGTTCATGTTTTGGAAAGATTGTTCCAATGACAATGCGGGACATGAAGTGTAGAAAGGATTCCATGATGAGGCAGATAAACAATTCGGGGGCTCTTACAACGGTTCAAATGAGGCATGAGGTGCAACCAGAAAGGACAGAGGGAAAATGCATTGGAAAGAAATACAAAATGAAGTCCACCAGGATGGAAAAAAGGGGAGTAAGCACGATGGTGGTTTCTAGTTTGAAAGACTGATGAACAAGGATGTCATTAACTACTGCAGAGTGGTATCTGGGGCCTGGGTGCACCAGTTTGTTTAACCATTCACCTGCTGAGCAGTCTCCAGGCTGTTTCCAGTTTCTAGCCTTTATAAATAATGCTGCTATGAACAGATACATATAGGCTTTTGTGTGAACATAAGTCTTCATTTCTCTGGGATAACTGCCCATGAATGTGAGTGCTGCATCCTATGGCAATTGCACATTGAGTTTTTTAAGAAACTGTCAAGCTGTTTTCCAGATTGGCTGTACCATCTTCCATTCCCAGCAGCCAAGTGTGAGTGATCCCGTTTGCCTGCATCCTCACCAGCATTGGTCTTGTTACTACTTTTTATTTTAGGCATTCTGATAGGTGTATAGTGATGTAGCTTTAGTGTGCATTTTTCTGATGGCTCATGATGGTGAACATCTTTTCATGTGCTTATATGTTATCTGAAATGTCTCTTAAGGTCTCTTATTCATTTTCAAAGTAGATGATTTGGTTTCACTGCTGAATTTGGATAGTTCTTTATATATTATAGATATGAGTCCTTTATCAGACATGTAGTTTGCAAATAGTTTCTCCCAGTCTCTAGCTCCTCTTTTCATCTTTATTTTGCATTTTACGTTCTAGTCCACGATCCATTTTGAGTTAATTTTTGTACGAGGTATGAGGTTTAGGTCAGAGTTCAGGTTTTTTCCCTATGAATAATCAGGTAGCCAGTAACTTTTCTTAAGAGACAACGTATCACTCTGTCACCCACGCTGGAATGCAATGACAAGATCAGAGCTCACTGCAGCCTCGACTCCTGGGCTCAAGTTATCCTCCTGCTTCAGCCTCCTGGAGTAGCTGGGACCACAGGCAGGTGCCACCATGACCAGTTAATTTTTTTAGTTTTTGTAGAGACAGGATCTTGTGCCATGTTACCCAGGCTGGTGTGGAACCCCTAGGCTCAAGTCATCATCCCACTTATATGGGGCCAGGCAGTGGCACAGGACGGTAATCACAGCACTTTGGGAGGATGAAGCAGGAGAATCACTTGAACCCGGGAATTCCAGACCAGCCTGAGCAACAGAGGAAGGCCCTGTCTCTGCAAAAAAATTTTAAACATTAGCTGGGCATGGTGTTGTACACCTGTGGTCCCAGCTACTTGGGAGGCTGAGGTGGGAGGATCTCTCGAGCCTATGAGGCTGAAGCTGCAGTGAGCCATGATCGCACCACTACACTCCAGCCTGGGAGAAAGTGAGACCCTGTCTCCAAAAAAAAAAAAATGCTAGGGCATCACCCATATTAAAGACAGGTATTGTCTTTTTGAAAATTTAATTACAGTTATAAAATGGACATGCAAAATGTCCACTTTGAAAGCTTGAAAAATATATAACTCTAAGTATTCTTACCTTAAAATTCTGATTCCTACCTAAGATATCGTATACTGTTTACATAAGTATCACAATGCCTGTACAACAGCTGAAAATGTGTACAAGGGAGAAAAATGAGCATGTATGCCTATTAATTAAGGTATATTTCCCCCTTATTACATAAAAAAGTCATCACGGCCAACCCCTGTGACTGTATCTAAAGTAAACTTACAGTTTTACTGCTCTGTATTATAAAATGCAAGGCTAAAATTCAAATACTAAACATTTCCTAAAGCCAACGGTAGTTTACTTAACATAAATGCCTAGGGTCTATACCAAAAATGTGAAAAAGCTAGCTACTTCATAGCCATTCCAATCTAAGTTCAGCTTTTTCTTTTTTAATTGACACATAATTGTGTACTGTACATATGTATGGAGCACACAGAGTGATGTTATAATACATGTAATGTATGTGATCAGTGTAATTAGCATATCCACCATCTCAAACATTTATCATTTCTTTGTGTTGGTAACGTTCAATACCCTTCCTCCAATTATCTGAAACTACATTTTTTTTTTTTTTTTGAGACAAAGTCTTGCTCTGTTGCCCAGGCTAGAGTGCAGTGGTGTGATCTCAGCTCACTGCAACATCTGCTTCCCAGGTTCAAGCTACTCTCCTGCCTCGGCCTCCCTGGTAACTGGGGTTACAGGCACCCACCACTATGCCCGGTTAATTTTTGTATTTTTAGTACAGATGGGGTTTCACCACGTTGGCCAGGCTGGTCTCAAACTCCTGACCTCAGGTGTTTCACCCACCTCAGCCTCCCAAAGTGCTAGAATTACAGGCATGAGCCACCGCGCACAGCCTGAAACTATATATTCTTGTTAACTATAGTCATCCTATGTTATAGAACACTAGAACTTATTCCTATCCAGCTATAATTTTGTATCCTTTAACAAATTTCTCCCTATCTCCCTCTCCCCCCACCCTTCTCACCCTCTAGGATCCTCTGTCTACTTTCAACTTCCATGAGATCCACTCTTTTTTACCTTCCACATAAGAGAACATGTGCTGTGTGACTTTCTGTTCCTGGCTTACTTTGTAATATCTTCCAGTTCCATTCACGTTGCGGAGAATAACAGGACTTCATCCTGTGTTATGGCTGAATAGTACTCCACTGTGTATAAAGACCACATTTTCTCTATCCATCATCTGCTGTTGGACACCGAGGCTGATTCCATATCTTGGCTATGGTGAACAGTGCTGTAGGAAACAGAGGTGTGGATGCCCCTCCGACACTGATTTCCTTTTCTTTGGGTATCTACACTGTAGTGGGACTACTGGATCACACTGTAATTTCATCTGCAGTTTTCTGAGGAACCTCCATACTGTTTGCCATAGTGGGTGCCCTAGCTTACTCTTACTCTTTCTCTTTTTTCTCTTCGCGACAGAGTCTCACTGTTGCCCAGGGTGGAATACAATGGTGCAATCTCGGCTTGCTCACTGTAGCATCCGCCTCCCGTGTTCCAGTGGTTCTCATGCCTCAGCCTTCTGAGTAGGTGGGATTACCGGCGCCCGCCACTGCACCTGGCAAATTTTTGTATTTTTTAGTAGAGATGGGGTGTCGCCACGTTGGCCAGGCTGGTCTTGAACTCGTGGGCTCAAGTGACCCGCCCACCTCAGCCGCCCAACAGCACCGGGATTACAGGTGTGATCCACCACTCCCAGCTAATTTTTGTGTTTTTAGTAGAGGCGGGGTTTCACCATGTTGGCCAGACTGGTTTCAAACTCCTGACCTCAGGTGATCTGCCGGCCTCGGCTTCCCAAAGTGCTGGGATGTCAGCGTGCGCCCTGCGCCCAGCCAGCTGCTCTAGTTTACACACCCCTACAGTGTGTAAGAGCTCCCTTGTCTCCATATCCTCGCCAGCACTTGTTATTTTTTGTCTTTTTGATAATACCCATCCTAACCGGTGAGATGATACCTCACTGTGGTTTTGACTTGCATTTCTCTGATTATAAGTGATACTGAGCATTTTTTTCACATATTTTTTCGCCATTTGTAAATCTTCTTTAAAGAAATCTCTGTTCACTTGGATGTGGTGACACAAACCTGTAAGCCCAGCACTCAGAACGCTAAGGCAGGAGAACAGCTTGAGCCTAGACCAGCCTAGGCAACATACTGAAAACCTAGCTCAAAAGAAAAAAATGAAGAAGAAGAAGAAGAAGGAAGAAGAAAGAAGAAGAAGAAGGAAGAAGAAGAAGGAGGAGGAGGAGGAGGAGGAGGAGGAGGAGGAGGAAGAAGAAGAAGAAGAAGAAGAAGAAGAAGAAGAAGAAGAAGAAGAAGAAGAAGAAAGAAGAAGAAGAAAGAAGAAGGAGAAGGAGAAGAAAGAAGGAGAAGAAAGAAGAAGAAAGAAGAAGTAAGAAGAAGAAAGGAGAAAGGAGGAGAAGGAGGAGGAGTAGAAGGAGGAGAAGAAGGAGGAGGAGGGGGAGGAGGGGGAGGAGAGGGAGGAGAGGAAAAAGAAGAAGAAGAAGAAGAAGAGGAGGAGGAGAAAGAAAATGAAAGAAAGAAAGAAAGACAGAAAGACAGACAGAAAGACAGAGAGAAAGAGAGAAAGAGAGAAAGAAAGAAAGAGAGAAAGAAAGAGAGAAAGAAAGAAAGAAAGATAGATCTGTGTCTGTTCAGCTTTTTGACCTCCAAAAAGTAAGAGCCCATTTTGGAATCTGATGACCTGCCTGATTCAGAGACAATCTGTGTTTGGTTCTACTCTGCTACTTCCTATGTGACTTTGGGAAGTTCCCTTAGCCACTTTGAGCTCAACTTCCTCAACATTAACCAGGAATAAGTATCACCTGCCTCTGCTGGTTAACGCTGAGGACTGAAAGGAGAACCTCCACAATGCCACTTGATAATGCCGCCTGGTGGAAGCCCCTCAATGCTGGGCTGGTAGGATCATCTGAAGCTAAGTACAACTTTCCTTCCCATTGTCCCAGGCTCACTCTGCATAAAATTAGCAAGGAATAGTGAATAAACGAAACCAAAATAATTGCTTAATTTTTTATAAGAAATTTTTAAAAAGTGGGGGTGGTGGAAAAATAGGAGGGAGAGGAGGGGAAGGAAAAGCAGCCGGTGACAAGTTCTAGTCCAGGGCTCATCCCCGGCCTCCTCCCTCAGGCAATCACCAATCCCCACCTCCTGGGGAGGGATACTTTCTCGGCTGGCTTCACCCACATGGAAGGCACTGCCACAGGTGTTCAGAAACCAGGAGCATCTTGAAATGGGCAATGTGCTTTGGGTAGGAGACCTACAATTTCCGCAAAGAAACCACAGCACAAAAGTGACCCACATAGGAGGCACCGACGGCTGTAAATACTTGGTGGCAAAAACTGATGTCATACCTTCTGTACAGGAGACACACACCCAAATAAAACTTGCCAAAATAGTAGAGAAAAAAATACAGCAGACATCCAGTACCATTCTGTTACAGAAATATTTATATCCCAAAGCCAGGGACCTCTCTGGAACACTGTTTATTTCCCCGCTTCATGGAAGATGTTTGAGTGCACTCACATGTGTCTCAACAAACTTCCAGTCCCTGCTCTGAACCCTGTGACTCTTCAGCAAAACCCAAAAACAAATATCCGTTTTCCTTCCAAATGGGAAATTTCCTGACCTAGCGAAACCAGCATCAAATCCACTTATTATGAGATAGCTGATTACAGGCGAAGCCCTCTAGTCCCAGGATGACTCCCCTCCTGCAGGAGCGGGAAGGATGGGCATAGCACTGGCCTTCCAGACCACATCTCCAGGCAGTTTGAAACCATGGCTGCTCAGGTGAGCCATGATAAAAATCAAAACCAAGTATCTCTGAAAAGTGTACATGTCAAGAACCAGACCTCGGGCCAGATTCGGCAGAAATGGATGTTGCAAGGTTTGTTCAGAGACCTCCTCTCCATGCCCCCTCTCCCCGGGACCTCCCTCCTTGCACTAGGGTCCCAGGGCCAATGGACCGTTCCCTTACCTCTAGCCCAGTACATTTTCAGGAACAACTCCCAGACTGTACCAGACCCTGAAATCTATTCACTGAATGCACTATTTCTTGAAATGATCGTGAATCACCTGGCTATAACAACAATTGTTTTAAAAGTGTTCTCTCTCTCGGGAATCGTGCCATGAGTTTGAGCAAGCAGCTCTGCTTCTCTCTACTGCAATTCTATCATTTGCAAAATGTTAACAATCACTGTGTTCACCCATAGCATTGTTGTAAAAAGCCTTAAGACCCACTTCATGTAGCCTGCCTGGAGCACAGACCCTGCCACATGCTAAATGCCCGCTGAAGGTGAGTTATCTGTTGCTATTATTACCTGTCACTCCAGCGAACAAAAGGAGTCGATCAGGTCTCATCGTATCACCATGAAAGGATGTCCACGTAGACTGCGCAGTGGGAGTAGGGAGACTCAGTGTTTATCAGGTACTATTTTGTTCTTTACAAAGTGTACATACATATTTGTAGGTACACTGGAAAAGATCTGGAAGGAAATACACCCAGTGTTAATAGTGACTACCCCAAAGACACATTCATCCAAACACACAACAGAAAAACATTCACTATCTTTCTGTCTTCTATATCATTTGAACTATTTTCAATAAGCATCTATGGCTTTTGTAAAATTTTTGAAAAGAATTTATTGCAATTTTTTCTGGAGAAACAAGCAGGAGCATGAAAAAGGTGGAAACAGAAGGTAAAATGGAATTGAGTCCCAGCCAGGCTCAGCAGGTACACGAACCACACACCTCTCACTACAACTCAACACCAGCTCTCTCTTCTCTTGGTCCAATGGCCCAAGACTTAGAGATAAAATGTTTATTGTGATCACATCAATCACACCACGGAGCTTGGAACCACCCTTCCAAACTCCTCTGGTTCTGTGTACCTGCCCGGGGCTGTTAGCTTTCCTCCTGTGTCTTTGCTGGACTGTAATCCCCTAGTGGTGGAAATGCACCCTGACACTTAGCCATCATCCCCACAACACTCAGCACCGCAGAGAGACCAGGGCAGTGATGCCCACTCGGACTGTGATTCTACTTATAAAGCAAAGGACCAGGGGCCAGATGCGACTTGTCTTTGGTAACTCACCAGCTGTTGCTTGAACCAGAAAAAAGCCAGGTCTGCTGATGCCCAGAAAAGAGCTAGCACATGTCCCACTAGAAACGTGGTGAAAATGTGTTGCTTGCTGTGAAATGATGCACTACTGGAGAAGATGGGTGCAACTTCTCATGGAGGCACTCAGCCCAGATCACCAGGAAACAGGGCTGCCGGATGAGACACTCGGCCCAGGTCACCAGGAAACAGGGCTGCCAGATGAGACACTCGGCCCAGGTCACCAGGAAACAGGGCCATCGGATGACACACTCGGCCCAGATCACCAGGGCACAGGGCTGCTGGATGAGACACTAAGCCCGTCCACCAGAAGGGAAATCTGGCTGGGCAGTGGAGGGAAATTCACACAGCCCAAGGACAGCAACAGCATGAACAAAACAAGAAATACCTGACTGGAAAGCCATAGCCTGGCTAGCAAATTCGAAACAGAGCCACAATCCTAGCAACACATATCACTGCAACACAGAGCTTCAGTCAGTGTGCGCACACTGTAAGTAGAAACGTAAAATGTCCATGCTTTTGGAACAAGCGGGCTATTTGTGTGTGTGTGTGTGTGTGTGTGTGTGTATGTGTGTGTGTGTGTGTGTGTATCTGTGTGTGTGTGTGTGTGTGTGGGTGTGTGTGTGTATCTGTGTGTGTGTGTGTGTGTGTGTATCTGTGTGTGTGTGTGTGTGTGTGTGTGTGTGATGTCAAACAAAAAAGTTGAGAAGAAGCTGTTGGCAAGGAAATAGAAACAGGCGCCCTTACACATTGACAGTGAGATAACGGTATGGCCCTAACGGAAGGGAATCCGGCAACACCCATCAATATTTAAAATGCACAGAACCCTGGATCCCACAATTCCATTTCTAGCAATGCATCCTATGAACATATTCACGCAAATATGCAAGAATTATGTACATCTCAGCATTGATTAATGCAAAAGGTTGGGAACAACCTAAATACTTACCGGTGGACCACCGTGTTTATCTTATGCCAACATCTGTGTTTTTAAAAACAAGACACATAGGCTGGGTGCAGTGGCTCACGTGTGTAATCCCAGCACTTTGAGAGGCTGAGGCAGGTGGATTACGAGGTCAAGATATCCAGACCATCCTGGCCAACATGGCGAAACACCGTCTCTACTCAAAATACAAAACTTATCTGGGCATGGTGGTGCACACCTGTAGTCTCAGCTACTCAGGAGGTTGAGGCAGGAGAACCGCTTGAACCCGGGAGGCGGAGGCTGCAGTGAGCGGAGATCACACCAGCCTGGTGACAGAGCAAGACTCTGCCTTGGAAAAACAAACAAACAAACCAAAACTGGCAAGAGTGATCACAGGGCAGTGATGGGAGTAGAACTGCCTTTCACTCTCCAGAACCTTTTGATTGTCGCTCATATTACCTATTCCAAATATGTGACTACAGCAAATATTTTCAAAGTAACTATGAAAAACTGGGAGAATAATAATATCTAACACACAGGACTGCTGTATAATTAAAGGATGAAAAACATAAAGCACTATCAGAGTTCAAAGGAAGAAAGATTAATTCTAGTTTGGACGTCAGAGCGGGGATCATGTAACAGAAGTATTTCAAGTCTTGAAGGATGGAGAAGATTTAAAGAGGCAGAAGTGTGGAGACGATGTCCCAGATGGAGATAAGAACATAGGCGAAGACGATGAAGAGATGAGAAGGTATAAATTCTAAGTGCAGCTCTCAGTCTGGGCTTCAGAAGAGGGCTTAGACAACAAGCTGGAGTGCAAGGCTGATGGTGTGAATGGAAACACGAAACCCAAATTTGCATATCACGCCCCGATCATGAGCCTTGAATGCCAAGCCAGAGAATCTGTCCTCGATCTTAACAATGAAAAATCACTGGGCCGGGTGTGACAGCTCATGCCTGTAATCCAGTGCTTTGAGAGGCTGAGGCGAGAGGACTGCTTGAGGCCAGGAGTTTGAAACCACTCTGGACAACACAGCAAGACTGTCCTTACAAAAAATTTAAAAATTAGCTAGGCAGGATAGCACACCTGTAGTCCCAGCTACTCAGGAGGCTGAGGCGGGAGGATCACTTGAGCCCAGGAATTTAGGGTTACAGTGAGCTGTCATGACACGCCTGCATTCCAGCCTGAGCAACAGAGCAAGGGCATGTCTCAAAAATCAAATCAAATGAAATAAAATCACTACAAGTTTGTATATACATAAAGTATAAAATCATACCATATATGATTTAATCCAGCGATATAATATAAATTAGAGGGGGAAAAGAGAAATTAGGAAGCTATTATAAGAAAACAAGACTCAACTAAGACATGAGCAAAGGCACTCGGCTCACAGCACTATCTTTATATAAAGGAATGAACTACCACATTTATTTTCATGGCATCACCAACTCAGATACAGGCTACAGTATTCTGGAACCATCTCTGTATCAGTCAAATCAGATGGCCATAATACCATAGGCAAATACCATCAAAAACACCATAGGCTGTGTGGTTTAAGCATTAGTTTATTTCTCACAGCTCTCGAGGCTGGAAGTCCAAGATCAAAGTGTCGGCCGACTCAGTTCCCTGACAGGGACCTCTTCCTGGCTTGCAGACAGCCACCTTTCTTCTTGTTTCCTCACACCAGGACAGTGCGAGCTCTCTGCTTTCTCCTCTTCTTCTTTTTTTTTTTTTTTTTTTTTTTTTTTTTGGAGACAGACTCTCGCTCTGTCACCAGGCTGGAGTGCAGTGGCAGAATCTCAACTCACTGCAACCTCCGACTCCCTGGTTCAAGCAACTCTCCTGCCTCAGCCTCCCGAGTAGCTGGGATTACAGGCACGTGCCACCACACCCAACTAATTTTCGTATGTTTAGTAGAAACAGGATTTCAGGATGGTCTCAATCTCCTGACCTCGTGATCTGCCCACCTCGGACTCCCAAAGTGCTGGGATTACAGGTGTGAGCCACCACACCTGGCCTAGTTTCTCTTCTTCTAAGGGCACCAATCCTGTCAGACCAGGGCCTATGCTCATGACCTCATCTAACCCTAATCACCTCCCAAAGGTCCTATCCCCTAATACCATCACACTGGCAGTTAGGGCTCCAGTACAAGAATCTGGGGGAGACATAAACATTCAGTTTGTAACAATGTCTTTTCAATCCTTGAAATCCTTGTTGTTGTTGGAAAAAAACCCAAATGAGTAGGTGACAAAGTACCTTGTATGTAAACAAGTCAGGACTTTTCATATTTCTGCTAACACATTTAGGTCAATTTAAAATGTCTGATAACAAGAGTCAGAAGCAGAGATAAATGAAAGTTAGTTACTCTGCATTTTAGGCCCACATTGAGCTGTCTTCCAATGACATTGTGGCACAAAGAACACTGCTTTCTATTCCTGGTTTTGTCACCAAAAAAGCTGGAACATTTCCCTGTATTTCCGTTTATCTCTAAAATCACTGGGTCGACCTAGCAGACCTCCAAGGTCCCTTCCATTCACAAATTCCACAAATAACTTCCTACCAACAGAGGCTACACAAATAAATTACACTGACGAAGGGGAAAGCTAACACTAGCAAACAATGAGTTGCACACAAGACAAGACGTATAGAGAAGTGGATCAACCACAAACTGGTGGACGATGAGCCGGCGGTGGATAAAAACACATTCCCTAACGATGGACAGAGAGGCAATGGCGCCGAGGTAGTATTGTTGAAGATTTCCTATTTTACATCTTCAAGATAAATGGCCCAATTGTTTACATTCATTCTGATTAAATGTGAACGTCAAAACTTCCTCCAGGGGACACAGACATCTAAAAACTTCCCAATGTGTCCAATTTGTCACTTGATATTTTTACTGACAAGAAAAATGAGGGGCTGAATATACAAACAGACCATGCCTGATCATATGTAGAAAGACAGAACTCAGATCACAACCTGTAGCTGCCCACCCAGGAAACCAATCCCCTATCTACAGTCAACAGCCAGGAGGCCAGCCAGGCTAGCACATCAGACAGGAAGCCAGACTGCTCTCTCTCCACAACCCAGAGACTAAACCACAACTCTGTCCACGTGGCCAGGACTTGACTCAAAACTGACAGCCACCCTAATTTTGGCCCATGTTTCCAGTTAGGATCATTCAGAGAAAGCCAAATATGCCCCTAACCAATCACATAGGACACCCCACTTCTGCACAGCCGCCTCCAGCCCCCACAACAGCCTCCACTGGGAGCCGTTCTTTCCATCCTGAAGCTTCCCCACTCCTCATCCGCCACTCACTTGCATGTCAGTCTCTGCCACACGCAAGTGTTGGTGCTGACTTTCTTGCCACAGCAGCTCTGAGAAAGTCGCCTCTGCCTATCTCATGTGGGCGGCTTTCCTTTATTTCCCCCAAAGAATAAGTCTTAAATGAGGGGCTTCTCTATATGGTCAAGCTATACAATTCAGAAGCCCAGCATGGCAGATTCCAAGCCTGGAAAGACCATACACCCCTCAGGTCCTCTTTCCACAAAACACAGCTTCCTTGAGTTCTTCAGTCACTCCCACCAACCAGGGAAGGAACCATGTGTTATGGAAATATCAAGGGCCTTGAAGTGAAACTTCTGGGTTCATCAAGTACTTCATCTTTGCACTTAAGAAATTACATGGCCTTGGTCAGGCGTGGTGGCTCGCACCTGTAATTCAAGCACTTTGGGAGGCCGAGTTGGGCAGATTAACCGAGGTTGGGAGTTCAAGACCAGCCTAACCAATATAGAAAAACTCCGTCCCTACAAAAAATACAAAATCAGCCTGGCATCGTGGCGCATGCCTGTCATCTCAGCTACTCGGGAGGCTGAGGCAGGAGAATCACTTGAACCTGGGAAGCAGAGGTTGTGGTGAGCCGAGATTGCACCATTGCACTCCAGCCAGGGCAAGAAGAGCAAAACTCTGTCTCAAAACAAAACAAAACAAAGCAAAACAAAACAAATGACGTGATCTTGAACAATTTTCTTAACTTCTCTAAGCCTCTATCTTCATCTTCAATAACATAATTTTACCTCCAAGATTGCATTAAATGGAATCTCACATGTAAAACAGCTGACAAATATTAGGGGCCCAACAGCTGTGCGCTCCTACTGCTGCCCCACTTTACCCCAAGGGAGAAGCACAGATGTCCTGAAAAAGCCTGTTGATCCCTACACCTCAGCATCCTGTGTTCACACAAGGCGCAGTGGCATCCAGACTTACCGGGGTCACCCAAATACAAGACATGGTTTGATTTTTCAACTTAGGTACACATGGCTTCTAACGTTCACCATATGTGATCCATAATTTAGAAGAGATTTTCCTACACTACCCTGTGGTTCTATTTTAGTAGGCTTAGATGTGCCATAATAGCTCACTCTCTTAAGCCCTCTTCAGTATCAAAAACAAAACTTTCATCTGTAACACAGTCATCAACAGTGAAAGTGGAAAAGGCACCTATGAGTCAAAATGACCCTCTGCCCCGCCCTGCCCCACCCTACAAAAAGCTATTCAGGAGGATTTGGGCTGCTTATGAGAACGCTGTCTGTATTCCCAGGGACAGACAAACGCCTACCCTGGTTAGAAGCTGCGCTGCTCAGTCTCTAGGGTAGAAAGTGCCCAAACCCTCTACCCAAGGAGAAGAGAAGCAAATGGGGTGGCTAGGTTCCAGGATGTGGACTGTTTAGTGTGGTTTCTGCAGTCCAGGTCACCGCCATGGGTGAAGCTCTTCCTTCCTTCTTTTCCACCCAAGTGGCCAAGGTCCTACGGCTGCTGCAGGGCCTCTTCCCTATGAGTCAGCCCAGCCATTCCCCTTCCCCCTTCTTCTTCTTCTTGTTTTTTGAGACGGAGTCTCGCTCTGTCACCCAAGCTGGAGTGCAGTGGCATAATCTTAGCTCACTGCCACCTCTGCCTCCCGGGTTCAAGCAATTCTCCTGCCTCAGCCTCCCAAGTACCTGGGATTACAGGCACCCGCCAACACGCCCAGCTAATTTTTATATTTTTAGTAGAGACGGAATTTGAACTTCTTGGCCAGGCTGCTCTTGAACTCCCGACCTCAGGTGATCCACCTGCCTCAGCCTCCCAAAGTGCTGGGATTACAGGCATGAGGCACTGCGTCTGGCCAAGTCAGCCCAGCCATCCTGACTTTTTGTTCTGGTAAAATTACTCTCTTCCACATCTACCTTCCAAGTAGCTAAATCAGAGATCTGGCCCTTGGGGCAGGCTTGAAGAATCCCTGTTTTTGGTCCTCAAGACGTCCTACCAGGGTCTGCGACAATTCCAAGACTTCTGTTCTTAAAGAGGAAAGAAACCTCACATACACGGCGCTCGCAGAGCTCAGGCGAGCCCGTATCGGAGGCAAGGCTTGGGAGGGCCCTAAGGTTTGGGTGTGCCGTCTATGATAACAGCTAAGAGATCTGAAGCCAGCTGTCTGGGTTCAAACCTCAATTCCAACACCACCGGCTGTGTGATGTTAGACAACGTCCCCAGCCTCTCTGTGGTACAGTTTCCTCACTGTAAAAGGGCCACAATAATAGAGCTGCTCTAAAAATTAAGTGAATTGGTGCATATAACGTATTCAGAACAATGCTTGGCACATGGGGGAGTTCAATAGCCACGTATTGAACAGAGTAACTTAGCAATTAGTAAATATACTCATGCAGGCCAGGCGCGGTGGCTCATGCCTGTTATTCCAAAACTTTGCGAGGTTGAAGCAAGACGGTCACTTGAGCCCAGGATTTTGAGACTAGCATGGGCAACACAGCAATATTCCATCTCTAAAACTGTGTGTAACATACAGGTCTATATACACTCAAATGTTCACAGTGTATTTATAGTATACAAAATAGCTGGAAAACAGACTTAACTATTGACAATGGTTACTTCTAGAGAAGGGAGAATGCAAATTTCAGCTTTTTACCCCACACATATATTCTTGTATCATCTGAAATATTTAAGCAAATTGTATGTATACATTTGCCCCGAAACACATAGCAGAATAATGTAGTTTTGACTCAAAATCTTCAAATCGTGATGGAATTGTCCTGTGAAAGTAAAGTTATAGAGATGAAAAGCCTCCCTCCAGCCTAAATGCTCGTTCATATGACCTATATTACACAAAACAATGCAGACACCCCAATCCTTTCCGCACTGTCATAAGAATTTTTCAGTGAACTGCATTCCCCTTTACAAACTAGATGATACTTAGAGTTACCAGGCAAGAACGTGGATCCAGTTCTGCTTTTTCAAAGCCCAATGTTCCTCCCATAATAGCAATGCATTCTTCAACCGGTCAACTGCCCCCAACACCTGAGCTCTCTGTTGTACACAACTCAACGAGGCCTGGGAGAAAACAGGTGCAAATTTCACTTACTCAGTAACAACACATCCCACCTGATTCCTCTGCTGGGCTAGTTCTCAAGTCGTCTTTTTCTAAGCTTTCATTCGGCTCTACCACACATACCTAGGCTGGGTAAAACACTTTACCAAGTTTTTTTTTTCCGAGACGGAGTTTCACTCGGTCGCCCACGCTGGAGTGCAGTGACGCCATCTCGGCTCAGAAGCCAGCGCCCGGGTCCATGCAGCCCCTTCCGCGGCAGACGCGGGGAGCCGGGGAGCAGTGGGGACCGGCCCCCACCCGCAGGGCGACCGGGACCCCCGCGCAGGCCCACGCGGTATCGCAGTAGGCGCGAAGCCCCCGGTGCCACCCGACGCCGAGACAAAGCCCAGGCGCAAGGACCTCGCATCCTGACTTCGGACCCTGCGGAATCCAACTCGGAGCCGCCACGCCCGGGGCAGAGACCCCCGCCCGGTCCGGAGACCCCGTCGCCCGGTCTCACCTCAGGCCACCGGCTCACAGCGCCTGCTCCTCGCCGCGGCGCCTGGGCCGACTGGAGCGCAGCTGAGTAGCCTACAGAGCGGAGGCAGCCTCAACAATGGAGTCCCGGGGCGGGGCCGCCGCTGCCGCTTCAGCGCGTGTTCTCCGCTCAGGATCCGGCTCGGAGCAAGGAGCTGCAGCTGGCGCGGGGCTGCGGCCTGGACACACACCGTGCAGGTGCACAGGGCCCCGCCTGCCGCCCGCCGCCCCGCCCGCCGCCCCACTCCCAGCGGAGGCAGGCGCCCAGGGCCCGCCCCCCGGCCAATGGAGAGCGAGCTGCACGGAGAGGGCGGGGCCTGGGGGAACAAATGGAGGTTGGGCGGGAAGGCGCTGGTACTGGGCATACCGAGTCCCGCGGGAGGACTGGACCCAAGAGCTGACCGGATCCTGGCCTTCTAGAAGACCCAGCTCAGCGTCCACCTGCAGTCTGGTCTACAGGACGCGCTCATCTCAAGCCCAGAACTCAGGCTTTTAGGGCAGAGAGCGAGAGACAGGCTTGCTTTACAAAAAGTGAAACAGAGGTCCAAGGAATAGGATTGCCTGCTGCCGGAAGTCACATAGTCCCATTCACTCGTTCACCTT
Organism: Chlorocebus sabaeus; assembly: GCF_047675955.1. Lineage (NCBI taxonomy): Eukaryota > Metazoa > Chordata > Mammalia > Primates > Cercopithecidae > Chlorocebus > Chlorocebus sabaeus. Next base: position 29,192 of record NW_027328054.1, on the reverse strand, counting down.
GCCATTCAGCAAACATTTGGAAGCACGTATGGTGGGCGTTAGGACTGAAGAAGGTCCGGGCGCTGTGGCTCGCGCCTGGAATCCCAGTACTTTGTGGGGCGGAGGCAGGTGGATCACTTGAGGCCAGGAGTTCGAAACCAGCCTGGCCAACAAGATGAAACCCCACCTCTGCTAAAAATACAAAAACTTAGCCGATCGTGGTGGCGTGTACCTGTGGTCCCGCTACTGGGAAAGCTGAGGCAGGAGAATCGTTTGAACCCGGGAGGTGGAGGTTGCAGTGAGCTTAGATCGTGCCACTGCATGTGCTCCAGCCTGGGCCACAGAGTGAGACTCTGTCTCCAAAAAAAAAAAAAAAAAAAAAAAAAATTAATAGATGGGAAGTAGAAGTGAACTTAGGCCTTCCCTGAAGGAGCTCGGCTAAGGAGTACCTGAAATGATGGGAAGTAGAAGTGAACTTAGGCCTTCCCTGAAGGAGCTCGGCTAAGGAGTACCTGAAATGTCTCTGCATCTCTTTAAGGTCTGATAAAGGAACCAGGAGCGAGCACTAATCACTTCCCTTTCCTGCCTCAGAGCTTTCATGTGTTTGCTGTTCCCCACCCGAAATGCCAAGTACCAATGGTATTTATTTATTTATAGAAATGGGATCTCCCTATGTTGCCCAGGGTGGTCTCAAACTCCTGGCCTCAAGCTATCCTCTCATCTCATCCTCCCAAAGTGTTGGGATTACAGGCATGAACCACTGTCCCCAGCCCTGATCGTCTTTAAAACCTCTTTCCTCATCTTATTTGAGATTCCTGCTTCATGTGCCCCCACACCGTTGGTTTTTCTGTACTTCCGTAGCTGCTCTGCCCAACTTGTATATGTCTGGGCTCAGGCCAAATGCCCTTCCATTTGCAGTGCGCACTGCCACAGGAAATCTCATGCCCTTCCGGGCTTCACAAACCATCCACATGCTCTGCTGCCAGCCAGAGACATCCATCCCAGTCAGATGCCCAGCCCTGACCCTTCCCAAAGCCCCAGCTGGACAGAGGGAAGCATCTCAAATTTTCCAAAACAGAGTGCTTTATTAGTGCCCTAACCTGCTCATCCACATTCTTGTGATTCTCTGTAAACAGCCCCTCCATCCACCCAGCTGCTCAGGTGAAAATCTCAAATCCTCCTCCAGTCCTTCCTCCCTGAACCTCTCATGCAGCCCTCTGCCTTCCTAGGACACTGAGCACCCCTCACTCCCAGCACCAGCTGGGGTGCTGTCTGAGTCGCTGCCACCCACTTGGCATGGAGTGTGACCTCTCGCCCAGTGTGGTGGCTTACGCGTATAGTCACAGCGCTTTGGGAGGCTGTGGCGGGCAGATCGGTTGAGGCCAGGAGACTGGGACCAGCCTGGTCAATACAGTGAAACTAAAATACAACAATTAGCCAGGCATGGTAATGCGTGCCCATCGTCCCAGCTCCCCTACCCAGGAGGCTGAGGCAGGAAAATTGCTAGAACCTGGGAGGCAGTGGTTGCAGTGAGCCAACATCACACCACTGCATTCCAGGCTGGGCAACAGAGTGAGACTCTGTTGTAAGCTTAAAAAAAAAAAAAAAAAAAAAAAAAAAAAAACACACACACACACACACACAAAAACAAAAACAAACAAACAAACAAAAATACAAAAAACGAAGAAGAAGGAGAAGTGTGACATCTCTAAGGCAAGGCAGTGTCCCACTCTGATTCACTTCTATGTGCAAAGCAGGACCTTCACCATGAAGGCACTCACTCAGGGATGCTGCTGGGATGGGTGGATGCACAGTTAAGGTCTTCATGGTGGCTGGGGCTAACCCCATCCCCATCGCTTATTCCCACAGACACCTGTACACTCATCACTCCCACGCTCACACCCACCACTGAAAGCCTGGCCCCTAATCTGATTTGCCTAACAAGCTCCCCAGATGAACAACACATGCTTCCCTACCTCTCCCCTGCTAGGGCCCCACTGTGTTCTGGGATGTACTCAGGGATCAGGAGAACAAAACCTCAGGGAGTGAAAGGACATTCCAGGGTGCAGGCCTCTGCATCCCCCTCCATGCCCTCACCCCTGCCTGACACACCCTCACCCCTGTACCTGGCCAGCTCCTACCAACCCTTAAATTCTCACCAAGTTCAGTGGTGGCAGCCACACCCTAAAGTGACTGACCCCCCAATAACCTATGCCATTGCATAGTCTTCCTGACCTTGGGTACGAGCAAACCGGTGACTGGCTTCTAACCCATAGAGCCTGGCAAAAGCAATGGGATGTCACTGTCACAGTGCATCACCTTCGCACACTAGAAAGGAAGGTTCCACCTGCAGGCGCTCCAGGAAGGAGATGCTGTGCTGAGAAAGGACCTTTGGAGGGGCCCCGTAGGCAAGGAAGCAAAAAGCTGGGCCCTTGCCAAGCGGGTCTGAGGAAATGAATTCTGCCAGTAACCTCAGCGGGCCTGGAAATAGATTCTGCCCTGGTGGAGCCTCAGATGAGGATGCAGCCCAGCTGCTTGGCTGAGATCCCAAACACAGGATCCGCTAAAATATGCTCAACTACTAGCTTGCCAAAATTGGCTTAAAGGTGTGTGTTGTTTTAAGCTTCTCAGTTGTTAGTTTTTGCCTACGAAAGTGTTAAAATGTGAGACAATAACTTAGGTCCCCTCCCCATCACACACATTCTTCTTTCTGGCATTCATCATAATTCTACTTATTGATTGAAAATCTCCCTCTTGACTGGGTGCAGTGGCTCAGGAGTTCCAGACCAGCCGGGCCAACATGGTGAAACCCCATCTCTACTAAAAATACAAAAATTAGCTAGACGTGGTGGTGCAATCCTGTAATCCCAGCTACTCGGAAGGCTGAGGCAGGAGAATTGCTTGAATCCAGAAGGCAGAGGTTGCAGTGAGCCGAGATGACACCATTGCACTCCAGCCTGAGTGACAAGAACAAAACTCTGTCTCAAAAAAAAAAAAAAAAAAATTGTCTCTTGCCACTAGCATGAAGGTCCCATGAGAAGAAAAGTGGAAACTTTTGCTCATAACAGTGTCCCAAATGCCCAGCACGGTGTAGTTCTAGGGCAGTGGGTCGATGGTGGAAGCTTCTGGTTGAAGGGCCCAGCTGGCCCTCCCAGCTGCCTTCTCCCTGGTGAGGTTCCGTTATAGAGAACAGAATAGTTTCTTGCCTTTCCAGAGTCCCTCTTAGTGGGGATCGGCCAAGTGACATTGTCTTGCCCCGGGAGACATAATTGGAAGTTGGCTGAAAGGTTTCTAGCCGTGGTGTGCTGGGGCGATTTGAACCAGGACATGAGAGCTGACCATCCATTGTTCAGGAATTCTGCAAGTTGATTGTTCAACACATTCAGTACTTAAAAATATCAAATAATATGAACTCGCAATTTAAAAATGCATTAGACCAGATGCAGTGGCCCACGTCTAACACATTGGAAGCCTGAGGCAGGAAGATCACTTGAGCCCAGGAGTTCAAGCCCAGCTTAGGCAAAAAAGGAAGACCCTGTCTCCACAAAAAATGATAAAATTAGCTAGGCATGGTGGTGTGTGCATCCAATCCTAGCCACTCAGGAGGCTGACGTGGGAGGATCCCTTGAGCCATCTGTTCAAGGCTCCAATGAGCTATGATAGTGCCACTGCACTCCAGCCTGGGTGACAGAGCCAGACCCTATCTCAGAAATAAACATATTTCATATATTAATAAATTTATAATAAATGTATATTTATATACACATTTATGTATTGTAATTATATATTTAGACATAAATACATATTTCTTGCTTTATTTATTTATTTATTTATTTTGAGACGGAGTTTAACCCTTGTCACCCAGACTGGAGTGCAATGACGCAATCTAGGCTCACTGTAACCTCCACCTCTGGGGTTCAAGTGATTTTCCTGCCTCAGTCTCCTGAGTAGCTGGGATTACAGGCACGCACCACCACACCTGGCTAATTTTTGTATCTTTAGTAGAGATGGGGTTTCTCCATGTTCTCAGGCTAGTCTCAAACTCCTGACCTCAGGTGATCTGCCTATCTCGGCCTCCCAAATTGCTGGAACGACAGGTGTAAGCCACTGTGCCCAGTCTATATGATATATTTATATATTATAATTATGTATATTAATTTTATATAATTATATATAAATATAAAAACTTCCTTGCCTTCTCTTGTTTCTACCTACAGTCAGTCCCATGACTTCAAATACTATCTACATGTAATAGTTTTAAATGTATATTTTATATATATATATATATATATATTTTTGAGACGGAGTCTCGCCCTGTCGCCAGGCTGGAGTCCAATGGTGCAGTCTCAGATCACTGTAACCTCTGACTCCCGGGTTCAAGCGATTCTCCTGCCTCAGCCTCCCAAGTAGCTGGGCTTATAGGCACCCACTACCACGTCCAGCTAATTTTTGTATTTTTAGTAGAGACAGGGTTTTGCCATGTTGGCTAGGTTGGTTTTGAACTCTTGACCTTAATTGATCTCCCTCCTCAGCCTCCTAAAGTGCTGGGAATACAGGCGTGGGCCACCTTGGCCAAAATATTTTTCTGTTTCCAAGCATTTTACATGAGAGGAAAGTGGAGAATAAATCATCTGACACTCTACTGTAAAAGAAATATTTGTGCCTCCCTTCTTTTCATCTTTCCTAAGTGTACATATTACCAAAATGTCTTTAGGTTGAGGTCCCTCCGTGAAAACTTTACAGGGTGTTGTGTCCTCAGCCACCCTCCTGTCTTTCCCTAGTCCTGGAATTTTAAAACTGTCTGGGGATGACCCAGGATACCCACCGTGGCCATGTCTATTGGAGGGTCTAGTGACTATCAGCCCCGGGGTCATCTCATCGCCAAGGACAGCCTGAGGTAGGGGGTAGAGTCGCTCAGGGGAGCAGCTGGATGCTCTTGGCCTTAGAGGAATCTCTTGGTATAGTTTTATCTAAAATGATGACCCCTTAGGATTATTAAAATTTTAGGACATTAAAATGAATGGACAATTCAACGTAATGTCATTAAAGTTAGGTCATTAAAACTGTTCCTCCAGCCAGAGCTTTTATTCCTTGGAGACACAATGATGGTCTGCCAATGGGATACTGATATTGAGAGGAAAAGGTAGAAATGATTTCTGCTCTCTAGATTGTCTCAGACTTGTGAAGAGAGAAAAACTGTCCCAAAGGACAAGGAAAACCCACCCCAGAGAGGATGTGCAAGAACCTGAACATTAAAATGCACTGAAGGCGCACAGGAGGACAAAGAGCAGTGCCAGTGCCTCCTGGGTGATCACTGAGCACTTTACTGAACAGGATGGGTGTCCCGAGGGACAGAATGGCCTGCCGTGACACTTACAAAGGTCTGTGTTGGAGTCAGCACTGCCTCTCCCTGAGTTTGTTACCTTGAAAAGGCTTGTCTGCTTATTTGTGTTCCAGTTTTTCATTGGCTGTAAGATACATTTTATCAGTACAGCTTGAAAGATAAACATACTATTTCCAAAGAGGCAAGGTAAAATGGTGTATTTTATTTGCTAAAAATTCATATTTATTTCTTCCCCAGAGTGAGTGTAGTAAGTTTTAAAGGTGTGTTCTTTTTAAGGGTAATTTCAAATGGAATTGTAGGACTTAGCTTTATCAACGTTACTGGTGAAATAAAAGTGTGATAGATAAATTGATGATTTACAAAGATTCACCAAAATGTCAGTTTCCTTCTTGTAGCATGGTGAAGAATTTATGACAGTGGACACATCTGTATCCTCTTATCTGGATATTCGAGGGTTTTGTTTTGTTTTGTTTTGTTTTGTTTTGTTTTGTTTTGTTTTTGGAGACACTGTCTTGCTCTGTAGCCCGGCTGAAGTGCAGTGGCGCCATCTCTGCTTACTGCAACCGCCGCCTCCCGGGTTCAAGTGATTCTCCTATGTCAGCTTCCCAAGTAACTGGGATTATAGGCACCCACTACCACACCCAGCTAATTTTTGTATTTTTAGTAAACAGGGGGTTTTAGGCCTGACACAGTGGCTCAGGTCTGTAATCCCAGCCCTTTGGGAGACCAAGGTGGGCCGATCATGAGGTCAGGAGTTCCAGAGCAGCCTGACCAACATGGTGAAACCCTGTCTCTACAAAATATACAAAAAAATTAGCTGAGCCTGGTGGCAGGCACCTGTAATCCCAGCTACTCGGGAGGCTGAGGCAAGAGAATTGCTTGAATCGGGGAGGTGGAGGTTGCAGTGAGCCAAGATCTTGCCATTGCACCCCAGCCCAAGCGACAATGGGAGACTCCGTCGCAAAAAACCAAACAAACAAACAAACAAACAAACAAACAACAGAAAGACAGGGTTTTGATAAGTTGGCCAGGCTGATCTCAACCTCCTGACCTCAGGTGATCGCCCTCCTCAGCCTCCCAAGCTGCTGGGATTACAGGCATGAGCCACCATGCCCTGCCCATTGTATTTTCTTTTTATTCCCTAAATTTTAATATGTTTGAGTTTGTCTGTTCCTTCATCACTTTTTTCTTACATAAAAGAAATTCTGCCTAATCCTTCATAAAAAAAATCTTCCTGTAACTTCTGAAAGTGTTCTGGTTTTATCTCTCATATTTGAATGTATAATAAGTTGATTATGGCTCACGGAATAGAGAAGAATGCAATGCATTTTCCCAAGTAGATGCCAGCCTGGTTTGCCTCATATTTTAAAGTGCATGTGATTTCTTTTTCTATTCTACAGTGCCTACTCTATCATTCCTCAACTCTCCATATAAATGCTGGGTCATTAAGACTTTCTTTTCCCTTGGTCTGCTTGCTCATCTCTCTGCTAATACTGTGCTGTCCTGAATATTTTCGTCTGAAAATCTTAGAAGTATGTTAGACAAGCCATCACTCTTTTTTTAGATGACTAAAAATCATTAGACATTTGTCATTTTTACTACGTATGAAAAAGTACTTTTTCTTGCCTAAAAACAACCTGATTTGGGAATTTATGTGATTTCATAGGAATAGCATCTGGAAGTGATGACATTAATGTCATTTTAAAAAACGTGTGTCGTATTTCCTCTTATTCTTTTCTGCCTTCACATTGTGCAATAGAAATTTTTTAAATTGTTCTATTAGTATTGTCAAATATCAATTATTGGTTTTATTTACTACTCAATTAAATTTAATGAGCCTACTCTGTCTTGGTGTAATCACATGGAATGGGCTCAACTCCCCAGTTAACAAGTGACAGCACGTGTAAAATATTGTCTACCAGGGAAACTCATTGAACACTTAGTGTTCAGACAGTGTTTTGGTGTCTGGTTCCCTAAGCACCACTGCAGTGACACAAAATAATAGACGTTCAGCAGAAAAAGTTTTGGCAAATACATTGCATAAGCCATTTACATGCAGTGAGTCATTCTTATTAGGGTTGGTGGAATCCCTTTCAAAATGTAAGTTACTAATACAAAGATGGAACTTTGCGAGCAGACGTTTTTAAGAATAAGTAGTCTCAGGACTGATAATATTAACTCCCTTATGCACATCAAGTAGGACTTTATTATGACAGATACTAGAATTGTACAAAGTGAAGTTAAAAGGTAACTCCTAGCAGCACATCTTACTCCCTGGATTCTCTAATAAGATGGGTGTTTCTACTTTGCTGTTGCCTTTTTGAATAGTTCGATTCTAGCATTCGTACTGCTGTGTGGGAGGGAGTATGTGTGAACAGAGTAAGAGTTCTGACAATCAAGGCACAAAATAAATGCTTGGAAATTTTAGAATCATGTAAACAGCTTATGGATTGAGTACAGATTCCCAGTGCTGTCAGTCTCACCCATCCTTCTATCCACATGTGTGGAATGTTCTAGGACTCCATGGCTTTTGAGGATGTGGCTGTGAACTGTACCCAGGAGGAATGGGCTTTGCTAGATTCTTCTCAGAAGAATCTCTGCAGAGAAGTGATGCAGGAAACCTGCAGGAACCTGGTTTCTGTAGCTGAGAATGACAAAACATTTCACTTAATTACAGAAGTATTTCCCTATCATCAGTGCTATTTGTGATTTGGAATGGCGCAAGGGAATGATTTGGTGAAGAAATCAGGCATGGGCACTGTGTACAATGAACATTAAATCTAGTAATGTTTCTATAGTTTGTAATAATTCATGATAATTTTGTGGGTCTGTATTTTAGGAAACAAACGGAAAGACCAGAATATTGAAGATCACTTCGAAAAACCTTGGAAAGATATAAGATAATTTGCACGGAGAAGAGGAAATAAAGTCCTCTGAAGGAATCTTAGCTTGTCATGAACTTAAAAGCAAGCGATCAAAACAAATGAGAGTCACTTGAAATTTATTTCTTTTTAGAAAAATTTCACCCAAAATGCAATGTACTTCAGTGTAGCAGTCAGTGTTTGGAAAACAGTTTACTTGAAAATAGTACTACAAAACTGTGTACATGAATGTTACTAATTTGGACATAGCCATGCAGGTGGTAGCTGTGTTTTCAGTAGTAACCCATTTACTTTCCAATAATTCAGTCATGGCAAAAAAAAAAAAAAAAAAAGCATTTTCCTTGGTATTGGTAGCAGTGTAAGTCCAAGACCTATTAGTAAGTAGAAAGTTATTAAACCAAGCAATAATTATATGCTTTACATTTTTTTTACAGAAATCATATGATACAGAGACTGTGTGAAAACAAAGACGGTAGTCAGTATGGACAGTTGTCAGCCAAATTCCAATGCTTGATCTGAATGAGAACATTTCTGCTGGATTAAAACAATGTGAATGAAGTATTTGTGGAAAAGTCTTTGTACGTCATTCCCTCCTTAACAGGCACATCTTAGCTCACTCAGGATACAAACCATATGGAGAGAAGCAATATAAACGTGAACAGTGTGGGAAACTCTTCGTTTCTGTTCCAGGTGTTAGAAGACACAAGATAATGCACAGTGGAAATCTAATTATAAATGTACGATATGTGGGAAAGCTTTTTATTTTCTCAATTCATTTGAAAGACATCAGAGAACTCACACAGGAGAAAAACCCTATAAATGTAAACAATGTGGTAAAGCGTTCACTGTTTCCGGTTCTTGTCTAATACATGAACGAACTCACACTAGAGAGAAACCCTACGAATGTAAGGAATGTGGAAAAACATTCTGATTTTCTTGTTCTTTTAAGACGCGTGAAAGGACTCACACAGGAGAAAGACCCTATAAATGTACCAAATGTGATAAAGCCTTCAGCTGTTCCACTTCCCTTCGTGACCATGGAAGCATTCATACTGGAGAGAGACCTTATGAATGTAAACAATGTGGCAAAGCCTTTAGTCATTTGAGTTCCCTTTGTAACCATAGAAGCACTCATATGGGAGAGAAAGCCTATGAATGTAAACAATGTGACCAAGCCTTCAGTCGTCCCAGTTCCCTTCACCTCCACGAAAGAATTCATACTGGAGAAAAACCCTATGAATGTAAGAGATGCGGTAAAGCCTACATTCGTTCCAGTCATCTTACTCGCCATGAAAGAAGTCATGATATAGAGGCTGGGTGTAGTGACTCAGCCTATAATCCCAGCACTTTGGGAGGCCAAGGAGTGTGTATTGCTTGAGCCCAGGAGTTCATAACCAGCCCGGATTAAAACAGCGTGAAACAACCTGGGCATCAAGGTGAAACCCTGTCTCTAGAAAAAATAAAATAATGCCGGGCACGGTGGCTAACACCAGTTACTCGGGAGACTGAGGCAGGAGAATGGCGTGAACCTAGGAGGCAGAGCTTGCAGTGAGCCGAGATCGCACCAGTGCACACCAGCTTGGGCGACAGAGCAAGACTCCGTCTCAAAACAAATAAATAAAAATAATTAGCTGGGCATGGTGGCACATTTCAGTTGTCTTAGTTCTTTTTCAAGGACATAAAAAGCAATGGGGGGTTGGGGGAAAGCCCTGTGCATGCGGATCACGAGGTCAGGAGATCGAAACCATCCTGGACAACATGGTGAAACCTCGTCTCTACTAAAAATACAAAAAGCAGCTGCATGTGGTAGCATATGGTTGTAATCCCAGCTACTCAGGAGGCTGAGGCAGGAGAATCACTTGAACTCAGGAGGCGGAGGTTTCAGTGAGCCGAGACTGTGCCACTGCACTCCAGCCTGGCGACAGAGTGAGAATCCATCTCAAAATAAACAAACAAATAAATAAAGCCCCTTGAATGTAAGAAATGTGGTAAAACATTTACTCTTTCCCATTCCCTCATAAACATGAAAAGGCTCACACTGCAGAGGAACCTTAAGAATGTAGGAAATGTGGCCAAGCCTTCAGATTTTCCTGTTTTTGAAGATTTGGGAGGCCTCAGACTGGAGAAAAGCCTTTTGAATCTAAATTTGTGGTAAGGCCTTCAGTTGTGTTAGTTCCATATGAAGACACCAGCTCATTCCTGAGAAAAACCCTATGAATGTCCAGAATGTGGGAATGTTTCATTTCTCTCATACCCACTCAAGGACCTATGAAAATGCACACTGTAGCTGGCTGGACCTTGTAAATACAAGAACGTACACAGGATTAAGACTCTAATAGTTTAGAAACTGCAAGAATATTTTCAGTTTTCACATTTAATTGAAACGTCATGTGAAAACTCCCACAGGAAAGAAGTTCTATAAGTGAAGCTTTTCTAATTTGGAAAGCCTGATGCAAATTAGTTATCGAGTAGTGCTTGAAAAAATGTATGAAATGTTACACAAGTTACAAGTATATTGTTTTTTCCGTGGCTCATTCTTAAAGAGTCTTGAGTATGTATTTCACCTTGTTTTGCAGGGAACCCTTGAGGTGAGAGTTCTGTAAATGCTCTTTAAGCAGTAGTACTTGAGTTTCATAGATAATGATATTGTTTGTTGGTAGAATTCTTGTCTATTGATTTGATAATGTGCTGGATTCATGGTTGAATTTTGATGTTTTTCTAACATGGAGGTAAGTTTAATTTTTTTCTTTCATTATTAACTTTTTTTGAGATGGAGTCTCACTCTGTTGCCCAGGTTGGAGTGCAGTGGTGCGATCTCAGCTCACTGCAACCTCCACCTCCTGGGTTTAAGCGATTCTCCTGTCTCAGCCTCCTGAGTACCTGGGACTACAAGCGCCCACCACTACGTCCAGCTAATTCTTTGTATTTTTAGTGGAGACAGGGTTTCGCCATGTTGGCTAGGCTGGTCTTGAACTCCTGACCTCATGATTTGCCCTCCTCGGCCACCCAACATGCTGGGATTACAGACATGAGCCACCACACCTGGCCAGGTAAGTTTCATTTGTATGTATTGCCCTGTGATTAATGGACCAGTGAATAATGATTGGCAATTGTTGGGATAGCCTTACTAGCCTCATTTGGAAAATTTTGATTATCCCTTGTTCATTATACACATTCCACCTTTCCTTGTTAAAGGAAAAACTACTCTTGATGTAAAGATGTTTATTTTTTGCTAATAATGAGTTGGTATTAATTCCTAAGTACATAAAGTTTACCATAGAGTATCATCTCGTGAGTTCTTTGCATCTGTTGCCCTTTATTCTTTATTATTTCTGTCTGTTATTTGGATCGTTCACTTTGAATGAAGGAGAGTGGACTGTCATAGGACGATACATTGTAACCAATCTGAGGGAGGAAGCATTCAGTCTCTCAGTCACATATGATAACATTGGGCTTTTCATCGATGCCTTTGGTATTGTAGTAGATCGTATTACACCATTATGGTATGATGGTTTATATATTGTATTTTAGAGTATTACAGTCTTACCAGTCAGTGTCTCATGATTCAGTTCCCTACCAGCCAACAGACAAACCAATCACATACTCCTGTAGGAACAAAGGAACATCTTCGGCCGGGCGTGGTGGCTCACGGCAGTAATCCCAGCACTTAGGGAGACTGAGGCGAGTGAATCACGAGGTCAGGAGATCGAGACCATCCTGGCTAAAACGGTGAAACCCCGTCGCTACTAAAAATACAAAAAATTAGCCACGCGTGGTGGTGCGTGCCTGTAGTCCCAGTTTCTAGGGAGGCTGAGGCAGGAGAAGGGCATGAACCCGGGAGACAGAGCTTGCAGTGAGCCGAGATCACACCACTGCACTCCAGCAAGGGTGATAGAGCGAGATTCTGTCTCAAAAAAAAAAAAAAAAAAAAAAGGAAAATCCTCACTTTTTTAATGTGATACCACTCTCTGCTCCCAAGTTAATCCCTGTTTGGGGCTGTGGGAACTTACACCATCCTTCTATATGTAATTAATAACTGATGTCTGGTTTTTCTGTTTAGTAAGAGATGTTATGTGTTTAACGGTGCCAGTAAAAGTAGGGCGCAAATTCCTTCCTCACCAGTGGGGTGCATGAGACGCTATTGAAACAATTGACAACACAAATGGAATGGACCAGCCCTCATGAAGGACACCTGCTCAACTTGACCTACCTGCTGTTGGCTGATGGTTCCATAACACATCAGCAGTCACCTGAGTCAGAACCGTGAGCTGATGATGGGCCTTCCGTTTGGTCTGCACAGCGTTTTGTTTTCTTCAGGTGTTGTCATCTTCTCCCACACTAAAATGCTCTCATCTCCTGGACATGAATGTTTAATTGCACCCCAGCATGACATTTGGCCTGTGCTTAGCAGGCAGTTTTGAGGTCCTGGCTTATTAATGCACAGAAGCACAGCACATAAGCCGACACTTATGTCCTAATTAGCAAGAATCAGGCTGTATCTCTGTGGTCCCTGCATCTACTCTGGTCACCATCTCTGTATGCTAAGAGCAGCCATGTAAACATTATTAATTATTGTACACTCCAAGACAATAGTTATTATGTAGGCAGAAGTAGTGGCCTTGTTTGTTTCTTGTGCTGCTTCTCCCCTTGCCGCTGTCCCATACACCCTCCTGATGAGGAGTACATCCATGGTGCCTCATGGTTCAGTCACTGATGAGTAATGAAAATGGGAAGAAAGAGTTTGATATTAGCCCCTATCGAAGCATATGAAGAAGCATCTCAGCTGCTTGCATTGAAAAATTCCTAGCCAATGTGTGGGCTTTTCTTATCACTGCTGCTTATCAGCATGTCAAAAGTCGAATCTTCGGACTGAAAGTCTTGCCGGCCTTAGACATAATGGCCTTACTGCATGTGGAGCTAACCCTAGGAAGATGGAGTGACAGTCTCTGGAGGATTAGGTGGTCTCCTCCAATGTGGCTTGATGGGCTCCTGAACTCTTTCCTGTAACTATACAGAGAGTCTACACTGCCAGCGATCGTGTGCCTCAACTCTGTAGATGTAGAAATTCAAAATATTCAAAATATTCCGAAACAGTTTCCATTGAAAGGAAAGAGAAAAGCAGTCAGGTGCCACGCTCTGGTCAAGAGAACTAATAGATGACTCACAAGAACACTCTGTTGTTACTGTCTGGGCTTCTTTCACAGCAAATATTCTGATCCTTCAGTTTGAAGGGTGCAGGGCCATTTTGCTCCCTTTCCTACTGGTAATTCTCAAGATAACTGTATGATATGCTGGGAAAGCAATATCCTGATAATCAGGTGACATTAACCAGAACAGCTCAGGCTCTATTAGAGTCCCTGCTCGAAACAGAACGGCCTTTAACGCTTGTGTCCAGCAACCACATCGTGGGAGAAAACCCAAGGTGGGCTGCTTTCTGGGGTCCCTCAGTTGTAGTGCAAGTGAAGGGTTTACAGTCAAAACTCCATCCATCTTCTCTGGGTAGCCTTCCTGATCTTGTGGTAGTGGTTCATATTGAATCCTAGGCTTCTGTTGTCTTTTGTTTGCTATTTGTAAGTAATAAATTCACTTCATGGAATTTATGTATGAATGTGTTTGGTCTCACTGTACTCAGAAAAGTTGGTAGCCATTGCACAGTGAACCCGCTTCATAATTAGTGAAAACACCTATGCCCCCCTTGTGCGACAGGAAGAAGGTTAATTCAGCCAAACATAAACTTCATGTTCATAAAACCCTGTAGCACAATTATTACCATGTGGGAGGCCTTTAACAATGGTGATGCTGATTGGAAGAACTCTGAAGGAAGAAATTTATACAAATGGGTTGGGTACGCAGGAGTCCCTCCTAACTTAAAGCAACCCTTACTCCCCTCCGTTTAAAAAGAGTGGAGAGGCCAGGCACAGTGGCTCAGGCCTGTAATCCGATCACTCTGGGAGGCCGAGGTGGGCAGATCACAAGGTCAGGGGTTCAAGACCAGCCTGACCAACATGGGGAAGCCACATCTCTACTAAAAATACAAAAATTAGCCAGGCGTGGTGGTGGTCACCTGTAATCCCAGCTACTTGGGAGGCTGAGGCAGGAGAATTGCTTGAACCTGGGAGGCGGAGATTTAAGTGAGTCAAGACCATGCCACTGCACTCCAGCCTGGGTTACAGGGCAAGACTCCGTCTCAGGGAAAAAAAAAAAAAGGGTGGATAAGAACTGAAACAGGTTTAAAATTTCACCTAATTGGAAATGCAAAGTTTACAAAAATAATATTTAAAGTAAAAGGTTAAGTGAGTGCTCACTGAATTTTATGCCTCCACAAAGTAGGTTGTGAATTAACTTCCACATCTGCTGAAAGCCACCAAAGTTGGGCAGCCTCCGTGTCTGAAATTCACATGTGGCTCAAATAAGAATTATACCTGGGGATACCCCAAAGTTTAAATATGGTATCCCCTGTGATATTATGAAGAATTACTGTGCATAAAACAGGTTGTCTTCCTTTAACTCTGAAAATCATATTATCTTGCCTAAATTCTCCAAAACGCATCACTCTGCAGTATCCTATAGTGGACATAGGTTTCCTGACCAGTGAGCACTAAAAGTAAGTGTGTGCAACTCACCTATGTTCTTATCAAAATGGAAATCCCCGAATCCCACCAGTTAGAATAACATGACAGAATATCAGATTTTTGGAATATATAGGTTTTCTGTAAGGTTATTAGGTATTGATTCCATTTTTAAAATAGATATCAATATATTCAGATTACCTATTTCTCCTATGTTTTAGTATTAATAGATTGTGTCTTTTAATTCATCCAGTTGGTCTAAGTTACCAAGTTTGTGACTTATGGAAATTGTAATATTCTTTATTATTTTATCATCCATGGGCTCTCTAATGTAAAGGCCTCTTTTAATTCTTCTATTATTAGGTTGGTGTCAAAGTAATTGTGGTTTTGGACCATGAATTTTAAATTTTTATAACTAGGCTGCAACACATCTTTATTAATCAAAATAGAATCCATTGCAATGGACTGGGCACAGTGGCTTACGCCTGTAATCCCAGCACTTTGGGAGGCTGCGGCAGGTGAATCAGGATGTCAGGAGTTTGAGACCAGCCTGACCAACATGGTGAAATACCATATCTACTAAAAGTATAAAAAGTAGCCGGGTGTGGTGGCATGTGCCTGTAATCCCAGCTACTCAAGAGGCTGAGGCAGGAGAATCTCTTGAACCCAGGAGGCGGAGGGTAGAGTGAGCCGAGATTGCACCTTTGCACTCTGGCCTAGGCGACAGAGTGAGACTGTCTTAAAAAAAAAAAAGAAAAGAAAAGAAACCATTACATTGAACACATTTTTGCCAATGAGAAATAAACTTGTTTATTCCATGCTTTCAGGGTTCGACGAACTCTTGGAAAGCATTTTCCGCATCCTGCTGGATGTGTAAGTGTTTTCCCTGCAAAAAGTTGTCAAGATGCTTAAAGAAGTGGTAGTTGGTTGGCGAGAGGTCAGATGAATATGGCAGATGAGGCAAAACTTCATAGCCCAGTTTATTCAACTTTTGAAGTCCTGGTTGTATGACATGTGGTCATGCGTTGTGGAGAACTGGGCCCTTCCTGTTGACCAGTGCCAGCTCCAGGTGCTGCAGTTTTCCGTGCACCTCATCGAATGGCGTGGCATACTTCTCAGATGTAATGATTTCACCAGGATTCAAAAAGTGTAGTGGATCAGAAGACCGGCAGCTGACCACCAAACAGTGACCATGACCTTTTTTTGGTACAAGTTTGACTTTGGGAAGTGGTTTGGAGCTTCTTCTCAGTCCAACCAGTGAGCTGGCTCTTGTATGAAATCCACTTTTTGTGGCATGTCACAATCTGATCAAGAAATGGTTCATTGTTGTTTCATAGAATAAGAGAAGATGACACTTCAAAAGGATGATTTTTAAAATATTTGGTCAGCTCATGAGGCACCCACTTATCAAGATTTTTCAGCTTTCCAATTGGCTTCAAATGCCAGATGACCATAGAATGGTCTACATTCAGTTCTTCACCAACTTCTCGTGTAACTGTAAGAGGATCGAATTCAGTGGTTGCTCTCAATTGGTTGTTATCAAATTCCGGCCCAGAGCCTGGGGCTGAGGCTGCCATGACCACCCTGTTGTCTTCCTTCTGGGGTCCCCAGGAAGCTCCCAGGACTGAATGATCCCCACAAAATACAGTGGCCAGGATGGGAGGGCTGGAGGTCAACTCCCCCCCGCCCCTACCACCACGACCAAGAGGCCCACATGGAGGTTGGCCCTGAGCTGTGGGTTCCTGTGGGACGCAGGCTCCCATGGAAACTTCAGGGGATGAGCATGGGTCCTCCTGGCTGACAGAGCCTAGTGGGCACTGGGTGTGTGGGGCCTGTGTAGGTAGATTGGACAGCACTGGGCCTAGCCAGGGAACCGGGGACTGGTGTGGCCAAAGTGGGCAGCAATATGTTGCCAGAACCAAAACTACAGTGCAACCAGCCCAGCTGGTAGGGAGAAGGAGGCCTGCCTAGCAGGACCATCCACCCCTGTCCTGGCCCCAAGCCCAGTCTGCCTGCCTGTACTGGACATTGCCTGATCCAGGAGGCCTGGGCATGATGGTCAGGTGGTGTGTCCCTGGGTTCCAGGCCTTGGTGGTCCCTTGGGAGCTGAGCATCCTCTGGGCAGGAGGAGGGCCCGAGGTCCACTGTTTGCATCTGCCCCTGGGGGTGTGCCCCCACCCCAGCTTCTCAGCACACACAGGGACATGGCCAGGACTCCTCACCTGCTCTGTGGCTCCAGCTCTGAAGAGCTCACTGGGTGACTCTGACAGCTTCCTCCCTAAAACTTGGGTCCTCATCTGTGGGAATGGGGTGTCCCAGGCTCCCTGCAGGCAGGAACCCACCCCCAGCTCCTCTGGTGGGCCCTCGTGGGCTTTTTTACCTACTGGCTTGTGAGACCCGGTTGGCCAAACTTAGTGTCCTATTTTTATTTTGGCCTTTTTCTTAGTGTGTGTTTTCTGTAACTACTGCTGTGTAGATCTTCTATATGAGTTTTAGGTAGAGAATCTTGCCCACCCAGAGGTTCCGCACCCCAGAGGTTCCGCACCCCAGAGGTTCCGCACCCCAGAGGTTCCACACCCCAGAGGTTCCGCACCCCAGAGAGCCTCCACTTCGACCCCCCGGGCTGGTCCTGCCTGTGCTCCGCTTTGTGTGAATGTTGAGTGTGATGGATCCACACGGCTGCTTGACCCTGCGTCTCCTTCCTTCTTGTTGCCGAGGCCAGTTCTGTTCTCTCTTTCTCCACCTGAGCTGCACTTGAAGCCAAGTTGAAGGATGAGAAGTGGTTGCTAAGAAGGACCCTCCTGCAGTGAATCCGCTGTGAGGAGGCTGCGCTGGCCCAGCCTGTCCTTTCCTTCTCTAAGTTCATTCCAGAGGTCGGCCAGGGACAGCCTATCCCTGCCTGCTCTTGTGGCCTGTGAATCAAGAACGGATTTTACATTTCCAAAAGGTTGAACAAATAAAAAACTAACACTTCATGACACTGAGAAGCTTCTATGTCCATAAGTAAAGTTTGATTGGGGGTGCAGTCATGTCCATCTCTTCACAGGCCACCTGCAGAAGGCTGCTGTCATGCAGCCATGGCAGAGTTGCATCCTAGAGGCAAAGATCAGTTGGCAAAGCTGAACATACTGACTCCTGGCTCTTTAGGGAAACAGTTTCCAGTCCCTGGTTTAAGGGCTGTGTGGCAGAACCCCAGGATCTTGGTCAGCTTGTTCCTCACTCAGCGCCTGCTGTGGCCTTTGCTAGTATGTCTGTAAAGTTTGCGTACTATGGTGCCTGTCATGGGGCGTTGAGCTCTGTCGTGCTAGATTTCAGGGTATCTGACTCATGGTCATCTGTCTCACCAACAGAGACCCTGTGGCCAGATTCAAACTAGCAGGAACAGTTGGTCTTTGGCAGCAGGGATACCTTCGAGCTGAGCTGCCACCCACCCTGAGGTGGTCCCATGACACCCACTGTCTCAGTCAAGGTTGGGGCAGAACTGGTGTCCTGAAGTGCCCTGCGATGTGGATCATAATAGCCAGGGGGTAGAGGGGGTTGCTATTACTCCCCATATCGCGGGGAGTGTCTCACGCCCTGCGATGTGGATCGTAATAGCCAATTACTCCCCCCTGCAATGTGTGTCCATTATTAGCAGTGTCTTTTGTTCAGGATATTAGGAGCAATCTCCCATGTTGTGTGTAAACAGCCTGCGATCGGAGAACGAATACCATCCTCTGCACCTCCGGATATTAGGAACCATATCACACAATGGGTGTACACTTTTTGGGATATTTGGGTTAATTTCATCCTGTGTTTCCCTGAATATTCGGAGAAATATCACAGGGTGGCTGTACACCCACTACTCTCTTGGCAGGAACATCATATTTTACCTACTGGAAATTAGGAGCAATATCACAGACTGGGTGTCAAGCCACTGTCATATTGGAAGTAATATGCTCTCCCCAACAAGTTATGAGGAACAATATCACAGGGGGATGTGTACCTTCTCCAGTAGTGGGAGTAGTATCATCATCTCTTCCTTTAGATGACAAGAACAATATCAGAGGGTGGGTGTACAATCCGTGTGTTTTTGGAAGCAATGTCATTCTCTCTTCTCCTAGGTTTTACGACTCATATCACAGGTGGGGTGTACACCTCTTGTTATATTGGATGGAATCTCATCCTCTTTCCACATGTATCTTTAGAACAATATCCCATGGGGGCTGTCCATCCCTTCAATATTGGTACTAATACCATCTTCTCCTTTCCTGGATATGAGAAGCAATATCACAGGAGGGGTGTACACCCCTTGCAATATTGGTAGTAATGTCACCAATCCCCTGTGGTTATTAAGGAAAAAATCCCAGGGTGGCTGTACGGTTCCTACTTTATTGGGAGTAATATCACCCTCTCACCCCCTGGATAAGAGGAACCATATCACTGAAGAGGTGTCCACCCCCTTCGATATTGTCAGCCATGTCATCTTCTTCCCGCCTGGATATTAGGAATGATACCCTGGGGTTGGGGGCGGTGTACACCCACTGCAATATCGAAAGTAAAATCAGCCTCTTTCCCGCTAGATATTAGGAACTACATCACAGGTGTGTGTGCACCTTCTGGGATATTGGGAGTACTATCAGCCTCCATGCCACTGCGTATTAGGAGCAATATACAGGGGACAGGGTGGTTTCACCCCCTGCGATATTGAGAGCAATATTCTTCTCTTTCCTCTGTACATTAGGAACTACATCACAGGGGTCTGTACGCCTTCTGTGATATTGGGATTAATGTTATCCCCTCCCCCACTGAATGTCAAAAACAGTATCACAGAAGGGTGTACACCGCTGCGATATGGCCAGTAACATCATCGTCTCTATCTTTGGATACTAGGAACAACATCTAAGAGGGTGTGTATACTCCTCTGCGATATTGGGCATAATGTTATCCTCTCTTCCCCTGGATATTAGAAACGATATCCCTGGCGGACAGAGGTGGAGTACATTAAGAACAATATCACCGGGTGAATGTACACCCCCTGCGATATTGGGTGTAGTGTCATCCTCTCTTGCCTAGGATATTAAAAACAATTACACAGGAGGGGTGTACAGCCACAGCCCCTGCGTTATTGGGAGTAATAACATCTTCTCCCCCTCTCGATATAAGGAACAATATCCCAAGGTGGATGTACATCCCCTGCGATATTGGGTGTAATGTCATCGTCTCCCAAAGTGGATATTGAACATAGTGTCACAGGGGGTTGTACATCTTCTTCGATATTGGGAGTAATATCATCTTCTCCCCTCAGGATCGTAAGCAAAATATCGAAGGGGTTTTACAACTCGTGCGATATGGGCAGTAATATCATCCTCTCCCCACCTAGATGTTAGGAACTATATTACAGGCGGTAGTACACTTCTTGTGATATTGGGAGTCATATCAACCTCTCCCACTCAGGATACAAGGAACAAAATGACCGAAGGGATGGACACCCACTGCGATAGTTTCAATAATGTCATCCTCTACCCCCTGACTATTAGAAATAATATCATAGAGAGATGTACATTTTCTTCGATATTGGGAGTAATATCATCCTCTCCCCGTCGGATATCAGGAACAAGTCTGTTAATTATTAATATTAATAAATATAATAAAAATTGATAGCAATCATCAATATTAATAATCACAATAAAGATAGTATAAATTAATACTGGTAAAAAATGTTAACGATTAGTATAACAATTAATCATAATATCACTACTAATAAAATAATGATATCAGCAATTAATGTTACTTAAATCAATACTAAGTGATGTTGGTAATAAAATAATTATTAATATTAAGAACTAATAATATTGTTAAATGACATTAATATTACTAATTATTTTCAAGAGTACATAATCATATATTTAAAATAATTATCCATAGTTAATAATGGTATCTTATTAATTGTGTCATTGATAATTATCAAAATCGACCATAGATGTTTAATAATTAATCCTATTATTACTCTTAATACCGCAGGGGGTGTACACCTACCTGTGATGTGTTCCTAATATCCAGGGACGGAGAGCATGATTTTAATTTTAATATCGCAGTAGGTGTGCACTCACCCTGTGCAGTGATGCTAATATCTAGGGGGTAGAGTATGACATGACTCCCAACATAGCAATGAATAGACAGCCACCCAGTGATATGGCTCCTAATATTCACGGAAGAAGCGTATAATATCTCTCCCAATATCGCAGGGAGGGTACAACTCATCTGTGATATGGTTCCTAGTATCCAGAGGGGGAGAGGATGATAATAATTCCAGTATCGCAGGCTGTGTTCACCTGCCCTGTGATATTGTTATTTATATCATAGAAGGGAGAGGATGATATTACGCCCCGTAGAGCAGGAGGCATACACCCAGTCTGGGATATTGTTCCTAATATCCATCGGGGGGAGAGGCTAATATTACTTCCAATATGACAGGGGGTATACATCCACCCTGTGATACTCTTCTTAATATTCCTAGGCCGAGAGGTTGATATTACTCCCAGTATCACAGACACTGTACATCCCCGTGTGATATTCCTCCTGATATCTGGAACAGGAGAAGATGGTTTTAATCCCCATATCGAAGGAGGTGAACACCCACTCTGTGATATCTTTCCTAATATGCAGGGGGAGAGAGGATAATATTATTCCCAATATTGCAGAAGATGTGCACATGCCCCCGTGATATTGTCCTTAATAATCCAAGGCACAGAAGATAATGTTACTCCCAATATCGCAGAAAGTGTACACCCCCACAGTGATGTTGTTTCCATGATCCAGGAGGGAAGAGGATGATATTACTTTCAATATCGCAGGGTGTGTACACGCCCCCGGTGATACTGTTCCCAATTTCCACCCAGGAGAGGATGATACTACTCCGAATATTGCAGGGATTAAAAACACGGGGGTGTACAGTGTCTGTGATACTAGGAGTAATATCAACCTCTCAGCCTTGGAATATAAACAATATCACAGGGTGGATGTACACCCCCTGCCACGTTGGGAGTAATATCCTCTCCCTTTGAAGACATTAATAACAATGTCACAGGGCCGGTGAACACAGCCTATGACACTGGAATTATTATCATCCTCTCCTCCTCTGGATATTAGAAATCATAACACAGAAGACCTGTACCCTCCCTGCGATATTGGGACTAATATCATACTCATCTTCCGTGAATATAAGGAGCCATATCACCGGGTGGCTGTCTATTCATTGCTATGTTGGGAGTCATGTCATACTCTACCACACTGGATATTAGGATTTGTGTCACAGGGTGAGTGTGCGCTTATTGCGATATTAAAACTAAAACCATGCTCTCCCTCCCTGGATATTAAGAATGACATCACAGGTAGGTGTACACACCCTGCGGTATTAGGAGTAATAATATGATTAATTATTAAACACTAATGACCAATTTTAATAATTATCGATGACACTATTAATCTGGGAAGTAAACTCCCAGATTTGGGATGTACTTCAGAGGTAGAATATTCATCCCTTCTTCTTTCCAGATGCCTGAGCACAGGGCCTTTCCGTGCTTCTCCCCCGATCCTAAGAGTAGCTGAGGTCGAGACTCACTGAAAGCTCTAGGTAAAGATATCCCACCATGCACAGGCTATCTCCGTTCTCTGACCTGGGAACAACTCTGACCAGGATTGCACATCTAGGAGGCCTGGGAACTGAGTGGGATTTTCTGAGCAACGCCAAATGGCTGCTCCCTTTCCACCGCCGTTGAGGGTCGTTACCTTGGTTATCCAGATCACCTAGAAACTATCAGTATCCAGAATCAACAAGATCAACTCTCTGCTCCTCTGACAGCAGAAGGAGCATGACCAAAATGAACCAAAGAGCATGGCAGGAAACGATGTGACCGGAAAGCTCAGAGAATGGCCACAGGGGGATGTAAGCAGGCGTTCCCACCTGAATCATGAATAATTAATGAAGCGCAAATCCAGGGGAAATCGAGTTTCAGCAGGTGCAACTCATCCAACAGGAGATGGCCAGAGGGCCAACAAGATTCAGCAACTGAGAGTCGGGTGTAGTGTCAAGTGGGACGCGACTGGTTCCAAAGCTCTAGAAGACCATGGGGCCACTTGGACCAAGTGAGAAAATGCCCCCAGTGTGCTGGTTCACCATTCCGACTCCTGCCTGTCTCTTCCCATCCAGGGAACTTGGACCCTAACTCGTGCAGGTGCAGATGACGAAGGGCAGAATGAGGGGACGTGGCACCCAAGTTCCCCGACAAGAGAGTTCCACAGAAAGTCCGCTGGATCTTCGCAAATCCAGAGAAATGGCAACAGGACCCAAGGAAATAGAGCCCCACCGGTGTCCTGGAGACTCTTCAGGCATAATGCCTGGAGCCGCAGGATGAGCTGAAAAAGGAGCCAGGCACCGAAGGACAAAGAGGTGTTGACTTTCTTCATCTGGGTTTCCCAGTGCAGTCCAATTCACGGTGGTTTCCAAGGGCTTCCTGGAGGAGAAAACACGTGAGGGTGTGGTCAGGGTTTTCTGATGACGCACTTACTGTGGGGAAGAAGGAGAAGCTCTGAAGATGGATAACGACCGAGATTGCATGTCAAGGTGCACCTCCTTGATGACACTGAGGTCTACGTTGAAATAGAGTAAATATGGTCCAATTACACTGTGTCTATTTTAGCACCTTGTTAAAAAAAAAAAAAAAGAGATGTAAAACCAGACAGGGGTACATGCACCAGTGCTACATACCTGACGGGAAACATCTATTCTTCAAAGCTTGCAGCTGTACAGGTAGGTTTTAGAATGTCTGTCCATAGTGAACATCGTCTTAGAGTGGGCTGGGCAAATAGACCTTTCCAGGTCATGTAATTGGATTAAGTTGATTAGGTTAGGGTCCGTTTCGCGTCAGGGGTCCAGAGGCAGTATAAAAGGCAACCTGGAAAGCAAAGGTCCCTCTCTGCCCCTTCCTCTGGCTTCCTGAAGGCTGCACCGCTTCCAGCAGGGCTGCTCCAGCACCTGCCCATCTGAGCGCCAGTGCACCTGTCCATCTGAGCGCCAGCCGAGGAAAGAAAGTAGACCTGTAATTTCAGGTTAGTTTCCCTGAACGACTGGTTGTTTCACGTAATCCCTGAGGGGTTGGGGGAAAAGAGACAAAGGAAAGTGAAAGAAACAGATCACACTGGGGCTCGCTGATGCGGTAGGATGTGTTCTCCTTACCCGTAATTCTTGGAACAGAAAGCGAGAAAACATTTCCATCTCCGTGCCTGGGAGAAGAGCCAGATGGAAATGCAAAAAGAAATTTACTCCAGCATGCTGAATTGGTGGGTAAATGGAAAAAGAACTTTGGAAAAGGGGTGGTTTGCCCTTTAGCCATGTAAGAAATTCATATGCCACTTGTTCAGCGTTTGTTTAGATGAATTCGTATGGCGTGTGTAAAATACCAGAAAAATAAATAAAGAGGGGCTGGAGCCAAAGCCAAAAAGACAGAGCAGGAAAGACCATCACCTGCTAGTGTGGTAGAGAGGGAGATAACTTCTCTCGATGAATTTGTGTTTGGAAGTTGCCTAATGAAACGGCAAGAGTAGCCATTTGAGTTCTGATAGGAAGCATCCCTTATCCCTGACTTCAAGCAGACCTGCCAAGGGGTGACATCGGCCATGCCCTGTAGCTTCTATTCTTTTGTCCCTCAGGGGAGAGAGAATCATTGTGTCTTCTACTGGAGTGAGTGGTGATAGACCTAAGTCCAGTCTCCAGAATCAGTTGTTTGGTTGGGATTGAAATCTCAACTCCAACTCCGCATACCTAGGCCGTGGGCCATGTGGCAGGTGAAGTTTACTCTTGGACCAGGTAGTCACGGCAGAGGAACACACAATATCTGAGGATGCACACACCACATTGTGATCCACAGATTTGACCGACGGGTGGTGAGGTCTCCTCATGACCACACCGTCATGGAATTAGCTGAGGGTTTCTTGTGGGTGTGTGAATATCCAATGTGCCTAACCATCGCTTTGTGTGTGTTTGTGCGTGATTCAGGTGACCCAACCATCAACCCCTGAAAAAGTCGGCCATAAAACGCCCAGGAGATGAAGATGATGGCACGTCATGACCCCAAAAGTGGGGTAAACAGACTCGTGAGAGCCCAGACACTCCAGAAGCAGCAGAGGGCCCCAGTTGGGCCAAGGGCTCCCCCACCCGATGAAGAAGATCCCAGGGTATGTCTAGCCCTGGAATCTTTTGGGTATCGAGGGGGGAGGAGGGGGCGAGTGTCACACGGTCCTCAGAGACTGGGTTGGTTTCCAAAGAGTTCTGCCAGCACCACCCGGGTTGCTTTTCCCATCCAAGGTGGGCCTGGCTTGGGACCTCCTCCGCGGTCCGACAGGTCCCTGGAGAGACTCTTGGGAGCAACCTCCCTTTCCACTCAGAATCCTGTGTAGCCAGGTTGGGCTGTGTTGTGGACATCGGGTTCACGATCGTCCCCGCTAGAACCCTGAGTCCTTCCTTTGAGAGTTCCTCCCTCACATGGGCTTTGGGAGGGAACATCATAACCGAACCCTCCCGCCACTTAAGGGCCCCCATGCCGGTGTCCCCGCTTTGGAATCCTCACTCAGTTCTGAAATCACAATCCGTCTCAATGTTGACATTGGATCACTGCCTGTGGCTTCAGCTCATTCACTGACATCACTTCCTTTCCACCCACAGGTCAAGTGCAAAAACTGCGGGGCCTTTGGCCACACGGCCAGAAGTACCAGGTGCCCCATGAAGTGCTGGAACGGAGCCCTGGTTCCCCAGACCTTTGGGAGAAAGGAAGGGAAGGAAAACCGGAAACCATGGAAGCCCCAGGTTCGAAGGAACCCTGGGCCCTTGAACAAGGAAAAGGGAGAGAAGGAAGCCAGACCAAGGTGAGCAGTGGAAGGGGTTTTCACCACCCTTAGGGTACTGCCGCCTAAGGACACAGTGTCTCTGCACCCGCACACCGTGTGCCTTTCCGTCTCTGGGACAGGGAAGGAATGCTGCAGAGAAACAGACCGGGTTCCCCATCCGGGAGCTCCTTTGGCTCTGGGAGATTCAGGGATGGTGGAGAGGCGGGGGCGCTTCGTGTAGGTTCTCCATGACAGGGGGAAAAGCAACGGAATGCAAATGACAGTCCTTACTTGGGAAGCCTAGAGGGCCACCAGCAGGATGGGAAGGTTGGCACATGAGGGAAGGTGCAGAGGCGGAAAGGGCACAAAAGTTCCATTTATGTATCACAAAACACAGAACGGGACTGGGCCCCAGACAGGCTTCTCCCTGTCTCCTGGGGAGAACCAGGGGGCAGGGCCTGAACTTTTTCTCTTCTGCAGGCAACAAGACCTGTAGAGGAAGGCTCTCCTCCAGATCTTTTCCGGGACACCTCCGGAGAAGCTGCCGCCAAATCGAAAAGAATCCATGGAATCTTGTGATTATCTGAGGGTGAGTGTCACCCTGGGCCGCTGGTCTTTTTCTCCTCTAGGTCACCCTGGTTGATTTCCTTTCAGGTTCCCGTGTGTGTGAGGGGATCGGGGAACCCTTCTTCCCTGCCTTCTTGGGGTCAGGGACTCCACGATCCTTCCAGGTCCATTTGATTCCAGATGAAGGCATCTGAAGATGCCGTATTTCCTGCTGCTTTCTTTCTGTGCAATGATGGCAAGCCTGCCAACAACATCTTCCTAGCGGCGTGAGGAAATTAGTCCCTCTGGGGCGCCAAACATTCAGGAGGCTCACCCCAGGAACATGCATGTTTTCAGAAAAGACGTCCTGGGAACCCTTGAGCCACCGACCTGCCTTCAGATGGACATTAGTCCGTCCCACTTCATGGAAGGCTGAGTGGAGGCGCTTTGATCCAGTGAATGCCCAAGACACAGTCTTTAGAAAAATGGTATTCTCAGATCATAGCTCGAGAGTGCATTTTTCATGGGTCTTGTCCCGATCAGCACTCACCTTGAGGATCTGTCCCTACTTCCAAGGACCGCCTGTCCATACCGTATTAAGAATTTCCTGCTGTGTGCACCTTGTCTTTGAATGTGATTGATTTCCATGTTGGCTCGATGCCGAGGAACCTCTAACGTGTGTGGTCTCCTTTCTTTCAGGTTGCAAGCAGGCCAATGCCGGTCCACACAATTAATAAGAGGCCACGCGTGGACACTGCCCTCACTGATGGCTCAGCTACCAAAATGTCTGACACGGTATCCGTCTTGGCTTCACTGTCTCCCCTCAGAAAAGCCAGTCCGAGCTCCTCGTCAAGTCTCCGACCAAAGGAACGACAGACAGGGGCTGTGGCCGACATCCCTCAGCCTGGAGTCAGGCAGCAGGGCCCGGAGCCTCTCGTCGTGGTGAAGCCGACACACAGCAGGCCTCAGGGTGGCAGTCGAGAAGTTCCCCAGGCTGCCTCCAAGCCCCACGGCCTGATTCGGGTCATCAGCCCCCAGGCACAAGACAATCGTGCTGCGGTGACCTCACAGCCCTGCCCACCAGCCGACACACACAGCTTGGGCCTCGGCTCCAATCTCAGTTTCAGGCCAGGAGCCAAGAGAGCTGCCCAGGCTCTGACTCAGGCTTGCCTGAACTTCCCCAAGAAACCGAGAATGGGTTCCTTCCAGATGCCCGAAAATGCCATCCAGGGAGGTGAGCTGGGGGCCCCGGAGACTCTCCAACCTCTGCCAGCTGCAACCGAACTCAGACCAAGTCCATCGCCCCAGATGAGCAGGGGGACACCCGCCCAGGTGCCCAGCAGCGACCGGCAGCCTCCGCACAGCAGACCTTGCCTGCCTACTGCCCAGGCCTGCACCATGTCCCATCACCCAGCGGCCAGCCACGATGGGGCCCAGCCTCTCAGAATGCTCTTCCGGAGACTGGAAAACGGATGGTGGAGCTCCAGCCTCCTGACAGCTCCCTCGTTTCTCTCTCCTGAGAAGCCGGGAGCCTTCCTCGTTCACAGCCGTCATGTCTCAGAGAAGTCTGAGGCTCCCTGTGTTCCTGTCCCCCTGAGTGTCCTCTATGAGGACTTTCAGGTTTCCTCCTCCTCAGAGGACAGCGATTCTGACCTGGAGTGAGACTACAGATGGCCGGGGCTCCATTGCATCCAGTTCCCGTGATTTGGAGGGGTCTGTGGGACTGAGGAGCACAGAGCAGAGAGCAGACTGTGTGTGGTGACTCCCAAGCTCCCCAGCTGTGGTGCTTCTGGGGATGTTGGAGCCCAGGCCAGGCAGGGACCACATGCAGAGACTCTGCCTCATCGAATTCTTGTGAGGGACATTGTAGTTCGCAGGGCGCTCCGGAAACCCACCACCAGAAGCTTCTGTGCCAGTGATTCGTTGACTCAGAAACTGGTTGGTGGTGACGCGTGGGAGTCAGACTTCCGCTGTGATGTCAGTAGGAAACTGGGGAATGACTGTGCATTTGCTCTCTAGATGACTGAATCAGGGAACAGTTAGGGAACCCTGAGAGATGCAGGCCTTCAGCTGCGCCCCGCCCTGACAGCAGTGTTTTGGACGCTGTGAAGCGTTCTGCGCAAAGCGTTCTTGGGGTGTTTCCTCAGCCTCGAAAATTGGGCTCTGGAATGCCATTGGAAATAGGTGTGTTTAATTTGTTTTGAAGTGAATAAAATTCTCAAAAAGATGACGTACTCTCTTTTGACTTTCATTCCGTGTTTGTGTGTAACTGATTTTCCAAGGGCTTGAAAATTTCTTGACTGGTCAGCAATCCAAGTCATTTTGTCTCTGAAACAGAGTTGATTGAGGGGACCGCAGGTCTTCGCAGGACCTGTGACTTCTTAAGCATCCACAGGGGCAAGAGAACCTCAGCCCCACTCTACCAACACGCACCTAGTCAAATTCCGCCAAGTGAATCTCACGCACGCTAACACGTGGGGAGTGTTGCTTACACCACGAGTCCCCATTTGGCTCACGGTGATGCCACATATGGGGTTTCACACGTATGTGTTGCACCGTAGTCCACTTTACAGTGGTAGAATAAATGTATTGGCTTTCTGTCGATTTGTTGGAGGCAAAAACCTGTGATGTTGTTGGTTTTTGGTGGGAGAGTTTCACTTTCGAAAAGAAAATACTCTGAAAATGGAGGTTGTCCTAGACTGTATTTCAAGGTGAGTCTACTTGATGCCAGTGAAGCATATTTTGGCATATAATACATATGGTTATATTATATTTTGTCTATATTACCTTATTTAAAAAAACCATTTTGTGAAAAATGTCAGAGTTAGATATACCAATGTTCAATTTCTGATCACGTGTCCAGAAGCACTGTAAAATGCAGCCTAGAATGCAAAATTCCCAGCCACTTCTTTGTTGAACTCTCTGCAGAGCGGCATTGCATTCAGGGGTTTTCAAGGTGCACTAGTGTGGCATGAGCTGGTCTCTGGCTTCCTGCGGAAGTTAGAATCC